>NW_013667362.1:222487-224216 GCF_000517525.1 Limulus polyphemus | reverse complement strand
ATTTCAATTTATGTAAATATGACTGGTAAAATTTCATTTTTTCTGAAAAGGTGGTGTCCATTTACTTGTGACCACGCTGTGTATATATTTAATTTTATGAAACTGTTGGTATTATCGATACTTCGTATGAGATTAAAGTCGTGGCTGTGGTTACTTTATTGGTTGATGTGAAAGTGTGTGTGTGTTATCAATGCTTCATATATTTTTGTTTTTTCTTTCACTTCGTAGCTCAGTGTTTTAAATTAATGACATTTCTCCGAACCAGGTGAGAAAAACTTATCGCAAATGACGAAATTAGCGAGTGCTAAGGCGATCTCTACATCAACAACAATATTTATTGGAAGTTCCCACGCAGTAGTGTTTTTTTATTGTATTCGATAAAAGTGGGTTTGAAATGTGGATATAATAGAAAGTGTGTCTAATGTTCACTTTGTTTATGATCAAACTCTTAAGTAAGCTTACAAAACAAAGATTTATAATTTGTTTAAAGCACCGTAAAATTAAGGGTTTAGTATTCTATATTTTAATGTACTGTATTTATCTTTTACTTTTATAAATATTAATTACTGCTTCTTTTTTATGTATTAATTAGACAAATATTTTGCAATTACAAAGATAAGAGTATTTATGTTTTTCAGCACAAAGCCATACTCTGTTTACCGCAGGGAATCGGACCCTGGATCGTAGCGTTGTAAGTCCGTAAATTTATCGCTGACCCAGCGGGGGGCATAAATATGAGAAAACATTCTGAACTAATATTTATTTTTTGAGATAACACGAGTTTTTAAAATCCAGATAAGTTATCTCGTCACTATACTATAATAAAATGAGCGAATGGAAGTTTTTTTGAAATGTCAGGATGTTATTGGCTGTCGCATACATGGACATTCCACTTAAAATAACAAACGTAAGTGAAAATTATTCTTACTGACAAGAGTTAAAAACAATTGTTTACACATAAATTCACGGGATAAGCTTAACAGTGACGAGAATGAGCATCAGTCATGAGGTGATGTTATGATAATAAACATGTATTGTGGGAGGTGTGTATGCATAAATACATAGTTTTGATTTTAAGGTAACCAATTGAGGCGAAAATCAGGAGCAAAGTCTAATGTTTCTCTAGATGACCTAGACTTTTGTATTTTGTTTATAAGAGTGTATTTTCGTGCTCTGCACGCAATGATCACAACGAACAAACACGTCCTAGATTAAAGTTCGAATCCCACTTAGTCTCAGTGTGGTCCTGATTTAATCAGAAGTATCGCACAAAAAAAAGAAGCGATTGTCTCTTGAGCAGCATACACATGATAAACTTTTTCATCTTGAAAAAAAAATGGCGACATTGTAAACTTATTCTTTGGTTCGGTCTAAGTCTTTCGTTTATATGTGATTCTGTATATTCAACTCATTACAGTTGTATGTTTATCACTTTATCAGTGTTGACCATACTGAGCTTTATTACTGCAACACGTTTCTCAATGTTTACTATTTTAAGCTTGATTACTACAACACGCTTCTAAATGTTTATCATTTTGAGCTTGATTACTACAACATGTTTCTCAGGTCTTCCATTTTGAGCTTTATTACTGCAACGCGTTTCTCAGGTCTTCCATTTTGAGCTTTATTACTGCAACACGTTTCTCAGGTCTTCCATTTTGAGCTTTATTACTGCAACACGTTTCTCAGGTCTTCCATTTTGAGCTTTATTACTGCAACAAGTTTCTCA
>NW_013667362.1:208791-222018 GCF_000517525.1 Limulus polyphemus | reverse complement strand
AACAAGTTTCTCAGTGTCTACCGTTTTAAGCTTTATTACTGCAACAAGTTTCTCAGTGTCTACCGTTTTAAGCTTTATTACTGCAACAAGTTTCTCAGTGTCTACCGTTTTAAGCTTTATTACTGCAACAAGTTTCTCGGTGTCTACCGTTTTAAGCTTTATTACTGCAACACGTTTCTCAGGTCTTCCATTTTGAGCTTTATTATTGCAACAAGTTTCTCAGTGTCTACCGTTTTAAGCTTTATTACTGCAACAAGTTTCTCAGTGTCTACCGTTTTAAGTTTTATTACTACAACAAGTTTCTCAGGTCTTCCATTTTGAGCTTTATTATTGCAACAAGTTTCTCAGTGTCTACCGTTTTAAGCTTTATTACTGCAACAAGTTTCTCAGTGTCTACCGTTTTAAGTTTTATTACTACAACAAGTTTCTCAGTGTCTACCGTTTTAAGTTTTATTACTACAACAAGTTTCTCAGTGTCTACCGTTTTAAGTTTTATTACTACAACAAGTTTCTCAGTGTCTACCGTTTTAAGTTTTATTACTGCACACGTGTCAATATATTAGTTTGTATGAACGATAACAGCTGCGAGTGTATGTGTTTAACACGTTGAAGTTTCTAAGTTAACAAAGACAGTTGCGCACGACTCATCGTATTCTCGCTGTCACACGACTTTGTTTTTACTTCAACAAGAAAATTGTGCCTTTTGTTTCAGTAAGCCTAAGTTATTTCATAGTAGATCTACTTACTCTAAAATAGCTTTACGAAATTAATTGATTAAATTATCTATTGTGTTTTGAGTCCATTTTACTTCACCATATAGTAACCTAAATTAATTTAGGTATGTGAATAATATCATGACATTTCGTTGAATTCATTATTCTGGTGAAAATGAAAATATATCTTTAACGCATATATATATATACAATCATTCAGTAACTTATCCTACTCATTTGTAGTTATAAGCCAAATGAAAATGTTATTCAAAGCATCTGGGTAGGTTTTCTGGTGATAGGATAAAGTTAATATAGTTAAAATTCACTATTTTTTAGAGTTTTTGTTTCTTTGGTTTTTAGCTCCAAATGTAACACAGAATTTTAAATTTTTACGTTGTTTGAAAATAAACTCAATACGTATGTAACTCTAATTAACTTTACGTTGTTTGAAAATAAACTCAATACGTATGTAACTCTAATTAACTTATACTTATCTTCGAATTTCCTTAAAAGTGCAGCTCACATTGTGTTATCACTGGCAGATATGACAAAGAGTTAACAGTCCTAATTTTAACATCCTTTTCTTGTATTAAAAGTGATTCTAAAATATAAGCTAATTTTTCCCATTAAAATTTTTAATAGTATAGGTTATCACTGCTTTAATTTCTGTGTGTTTATATATAAATATATATGTGTGTGTATGAAGTTGAATTTCGCGCAAAGCTTCACGAGGGCTGTCTGCGCTAGCCGTCCTTAATTTAGCAGTGGGAATTTAGAGGGAAGGCAGCTAGTCATCACTACCCACCGCCAACTTTCAGCCTACTCTTTTTTACCAACGAATAGTGGGATTGACCGTCACATTATAACGCCACCACGGCTGAAAGAGCGAGCATGTTTGGTGGGACGGGGATTCGAACCCGCGACCCTAAGATTGCGAGTCCAGCCCCTAACCACCTGGCCATGTGTATATATATATATGTGTGTGTGTGTGAGTTTCTCCAAATAAACTCATATGTTTTGTAAATCATATATATTTGAAATGAGAAGTAGAATAATGCTTTTTAAGTTCCTATTTTTTATGTAAATGTTTACGGTCAGATTTTTTTCCCCATAATATAGATGTTGACGAGGTGATCGAACGGCATATGTATTCGGGTATTATTACACCCAGTGCAGAATGGCATCAACTGTCTCATCCGGGTATCACAGCCACTATCAGCTATAGAATACGTGTGACGTGCGATCCACACTATTACAATTACACATGCACCAAATTCTGTCGACCTAGACACGATCGTTTTGGACATCACACCTGTAGTGAGCAGGGAGATAAAATCTGTATGTTAGGATGGAAAGGACCTAACTGTGAAACGGGTAAGTTACTTAATACACTCAGTAAATATGATTGTTTGTTTTGAATTTCGCGCAAAGCTACACGAGGGCTATCTGCGCTAGCCGTCCCTAATTTAACAGTGTAAGGCTAGAGGGAAGGCAGCTAGTCATCACCACTCACCACCAAATCTTGAGCTACTCTTTTACCAACGAATTGATCGTCACATTATAACGCCCCCACGGCTGAAAGGGCGAGCATGTTTGGTGTGACGGGGTTTCGAACCCGTGACCCTTAGATACACCAAATACTTGTTATTTTTGACAAAGAATCATTGCTAGCAATATAAGAATAAACCTTTTGATAAAGACATACTGGGTAACTTATTTGAAGGTGGTTCAACTGCGGATGCTGAGGAGGTTTTTTGCTTCATTTCACTGAGGGGTTTTGAAAGTCAAAACTCCTTATTTCACCAGGCATGTCCTTGCTGTTGTTGACGGTGGTCTCATTATAGTATATCTCTAAGGGCTGCCAGTACTCCTTTAGAGGTTGGAGTTTAATTCTGTGGTAGTAGATGCTGGTTGAGTGTTTGGCTGACCCACGAGGCGACTTCAAGACCAGGAAGATCTTCTTGGCCTTTGGATGCAACGGTTGCACCAGAGGCTGGTGCACATTTGATGTCTTCTTCTTGTTATTGTCAAACTGCTTTTGACAGTAAACTTAATGAGATGTTTCCATTGCAAGGTGTTTTCTTCAATTTCTGTTTTGCTGTAGGAAATACTAACTTAGGCTGTTGTTGCTGAACCACTTGCGAGCTTGACTTGAACAGTGTAGAAGTGTGTGAGTTGGTGATGGATTTTCCACACGGCGGTTGCTAAGTCTGGCAGGAACTTGGACTCTGTGGATGAGTCCACATCTGACAGGAGCTGCTTGGTTTTGGGAAACTTGAAAGTCAACCCAGCAACCAACTGAGCAATATTCCGTGCGTCAGAAGCTTTGACTGACAACATGTATCTTCATCCATAGGTTCTACCAGGTGGAAGGACAAGTCAGCTCCAAGCAACTTCAGCTTCTTGCCAAACAAAAAATTCTGGGCATACTGATTTGCATCATCAAAACTTTTGTTATTCCATGTTTATTCAAGAATGGAAAAAAATACCAGTGTCTAGTTGAAGACAAGATAACCAAATTGGTCAAGGATCTGATCTTAGAAATATAAAGTATGAATTGAAAATGGAAGGTTAGATGGATTCTAATTGGTAAAAAAAAGTTATCTAGGTATGTAGGTTGAAAAAGGGTCATAACTGCCTGGTTACAACCATTAGTTCCTTTGAAAAATTACCTTTAGAGACAGAGTTATCAATGTATTACCTTGGTCAAGCGACATTTCTTTGGGGTTCACATGTGCTCATGCTCTAATCACTCATAGGACATGTATTCAGCACTTTATTGCCATTCCTGTAACAATACTCAACATGCTTACCCTTTGACCCAGATCCGTTCTTTCCACTACCATCTGCTTGTTATGTAAACAATACCCTTCAAGTAGAAAATGAATGGGATCGAGACTGCAAAACTGGGTCCTACACAAGAGTATAATTGGGTTAAGCATTGCTATCCCTTACTTTTGACTATTAGAATACACTAACATTCACACTATTTTTCCTCAGGGACCTTCCCCTAGTTACTAGTTTGGTGCGGTTTACAAATATTCACCACACGAGTGTTACTTTCCATCTCGCTTTAGTTCACTTACAGCTTGCATTTTCGGACATCATATACTGCACCTTGTTCTGAAACAATGTTAAGAAGATATTTATAAAACTGTGTGTTTTTAAAGTATTTTGATCTGCATGATTGAAAATATTCCATCACAATCAAATAAAATGCTATATTCACCAAGTATATACTTGTCGTGATATCCAAGCCACTCACTGTGAATTTTGTATACTACTGATAATTTCATCTACTCTTAAACATTTTTATTCAATCAAATTACAACATATTGTACTACTCTTATCAAAAAACATCAGGTAAAACTATTTTCCACTCCTAATACCTTTTCATGAAATTCACTTCCTGTCGAATGGCTCAGTATTGAAAATAAAACATTCCCTCAAAAGTGCTAATGAAAATAACAGGTACACTATATCTTCAAATAATACTTTATAGGTCAGTAAGCGCAGTTAACTTCATATCACAAGGTCTTAACATCTAGATTAAATCCTTTATTTTAATTCATAATGTGATTTAATTTTGATCATTATGTGATTGGTGCATTTGTGTTAAACAACTCGCATAAATGACTTTATTTAATGTTCCTACATGCATGTGGGACCACACCCGAGTATTTATTTTGACACGTATATTGCCACATAAATGTATTGTATCTACATTCCACATCGACACAAACTCTGATAGCTTAGAAAAGACTGACTGCCTTAGGACCCCACTCATATCACTTCATAACTATCTTGGGATACTTTCCTGAGCTAGTGCTTGGTTGCTGTCCTATTGGTTGCCACCTACAAACCACCATACTCACACGTTTTGCTTTTCAGGCATTACAAAATTAATTATCACTGACATAATTCAGCCAAATTAATATTTTCCTAACTAAAATTCGCGCAAGGTGTGCTGGAAAAAGATCTAACAAAGATTATGTATTATTCTACATTAAGCCCTAGCCACCCAGTTAGGTCAAGTGAGTGATTCTCGTGAAACTCCTCTGGTGTTTCGTCTCGTGCAAACCATTCTGCAATTCTTTGGTTGCTCTAACTCACAACTTAATGGATTAACTCGTCAGAGCACAAGATGATTTCCTGTCAAGTCAGAGCCTAGAGACTTCTGAGCTGCTGGTACGTATCAAAGCCACACCCACTCTCCATGTCTTTCTCTTGATGTCTTTCTGTAGCACCTTTCCTGTTATATGGTGGCTTTAATCAAGCTGATGGCGTCCAAATACGTGTGCGTCAACCAACATGGACTTTAAGCACGCTACATGTTCTTGTGAACATTGTGAGATGACTGTACATTACATTTACAGGAAGCCAAATTTCTTAGCTGAATATGAGCATATTTGGTGAACAACTGTTCAGTTGTGTGGTACACCATCATCATATTTGGTAAGTGTTCATCCAACTCAGTTCTACAAAGGTTAAGAAACCTTGCAAGTTTATGTTTGATAATTTATTTCATTTGTTCCACCAAACCACCAGACTGGGGCTGATAAGGTAAAATGCACAACTTCACCTCACCCAACACTTTATACAACCAAGCAAACAGTTGGCTATAAAGGTTAACTCCCTGATTCACATGGATTTTATTAAGGTGTTCTGAACTAGACTATTCTGTGATCCATCAATACATCAGCCATGGACTATGTGGATGTTTCGACCAATCGATAATTCTTGACCAATTTCATGAAGTAATTGATGACCATGAGTATATACGGGTGACCTTGTTTCATATCTATGAGTGATCCACCAATATCTGGGGCTATTCTTTGCAGATGATAACCAACAATTGTTTGCTGGAGTTTACCTTATTTAGGTCAGCTTTTTTTATGTGTGGCACACAGCATATAATGTCCATACCAGTTCTGAATATTTGGATTCAACTGTGGAAAGAAAAACTGCTGTCAAACGTTAACACAAGTGTGTGTGTGTGTGTGTGTGTGTGACACCTTGGTGCTCTCCAGACTTTGGGTTGTGCAAAGTCTGGGGAATCCTAGACCTCAAAATTCTGGAGACCACTAGCTGTAACACAGGCTAAGGCCCACTACTTAGTGGCTTATAACAATGGAAAGGCACATCTTCATGCACCAATAACTGCTCGTACAATACTATAGGGTATATATATCTGTACTACATTCCTCATTCTAGTTTGGTTACACTTTACCTTGCAACATGGCAATGAGAATCCATACTAGATCTGGATTCTTCAGTTTCTCTTCCCGGATCAAACTAAGTGTTAATCATGACATCTATTCGCTAGTGGAAACTCCTATTATATGGTTTATCATTTCTCTGGCAGAAATAGTCTCAACTTCAAGATTAGGACTTTCAATGAACAAACAGGGTGTCCCAATTTGGCAAGACAATCCATCTGTGTTTCCGGGTTGTAGACGTGCACAATAATGTATGATTAAATAATACTACTCCAATGCTGTTGTCCAGTGTGCTATCATCCCTTCGGGGTTTTTAACGTTTATCAACCACTTCAGCAACGAATGTCTACTCAGTGAACTTCCTACTGTACATGAACAAGCAGTTCTTTATTCATCATACAGTATCTACATTCAGAAGCTGTGACTACCATACGCAATTATATGTTCTACTCCATTCTGCAAGTGCGATAACACTGCTTCGATTCTACCATCACTGGCATCAGTGTCTAGCAGAAATTCACAATCCCATCATGGACATACCAACATTGAGGCTTCCTAACATTCCTCAGTCCATCAGAAGTACGTCTCTCCCTTGCTAAGAGCTGATAATGATAAAGTGACCTTGGAGAAGTTTGCCACAAACCATTGGTAACAGGATTTGAAGCTAATAGAACTGTAGACTTCTTGCTTGATCACAGGCTGGAGACAGTCTCCCACCACTGCAGGATCGGTTTACCTAAAATACGACCAAGAAATTCCACTTTCATGTACATGTACACACATTTTCCTTGTGTCAGTTTCAAGCCTGTCTTTTTTTTATCCAATGGAATGCCATTTTCAGGTCCTAAACATCAGATTGGAATGTGTAACCAAATGCTCAATACCCGTGGTGGGCAGAGCACAGATGGCCCTTGTGTAGCTTTGTGCATATTTAAAAACAAAACAAACAAAACCATTACCCTCTTAAAAGTGGTGGACGTATTACGCAGGCCAAATGACACGCTACAAAACTCGTACAAACCATATCTCGTGCTGAAAGTAGTTTTGCCTTGATCTCGTCATCCAGTTGGGATTTTCAGTATCTGGATGCCAGGTCTAATGTATTGAACTAATGGGCCATTTCCAGCTTGTCCAGACTATCAGTTGTTTATGGTAATGGAAAGGAATCAATGCAAAGTACTGTGTTCGCCCAGTGTGTTCCTTAGTTTATATGAAACGTCGCATATATACAGAGTATCTAGAGTTACTATGTGACTGGCCATTATTATTCCTTGCACAACGTAGTTTATTGTGGCAATATTTTCTGGAGAATAACAAATATTATCCATTCAAGAATAACAAAGGAACGAAGGAAGCTAGAACAAAATCATCTTAACGGCTTTCTCGACTACGTGTTATATGAAAACTGCATATACACAGAAAAAAGAATAAATTCAAAATAAATACTATAACATTACAAGAAGATAGAAATGCATAGTATACCACATCTATAACAGGATACATGATCTTATTGAGACAAAGCTACTGCAGTGGAATACATAACAAATGAAAACGTAATAAATAGATACAAATTAAACTGAGTAAAATGAAATGAAATTGACATTTAAAAATTTAAACAAATTTCAACTGGCGTTAAAAAAATTGATTTCAAGTTATCCTGAAGACAATTTTTGAAGAGAGTAGAAAGTTAGATCCCATTAAACACTCATTTTAAATATGGTGACCCTTCAAAAGCTCCACCTGTAATCGGCTCATTGGACTTGCTCTTAGTACCCTTGCAGGCGAGCTATTTCGTGTTTTTCTCTGAACGTATGGCATGAGGCTGGCCTTATGAAATTTGTTTCAAACCGTTTGTACACGGTGTCTAATTCAGCTGCAAAGTTCTTATACATTCTTGGAACAGATATTCCAAGGTTGTAGCTAGAATGAAGAAACAAATAGCTTCGTTAAGCAACTGTATCATTCTTTTGGAAGTTGTTCCTCATTCTCCAAACGACAGTTTGAGAAACTAGTAACCAGTCTGCAACAGTCTGCTGTCATTGACTGGCTTCCATTGGTGGAATGGCTTTCCGTATGAGTGTAACATTTATTTGTCGTCTTGGAGACCTAAACATAATTCACGAACAATCTAGATTGCTTTAAACTATGTGATCCAATCTAAAGTAAAGGTGAAACATTATTGTGTGAGACTACTTTATACAGGTTGACCATTTATTTGTAAATTAGATCACATGACTAATCACTAGATACCTGCATATATAGTCAGTGGGGTAATTTACACTATTTTATAACAACGCTTTTGTTTTACCGTAGATAAAATATTAGAAATTCCGACTAGTCTTTAATTTTTTGGTGTAGTGTATTTCACTGTATGATGTGAGTTGATATGTTTCATAAATGTAAGTTTATTTTAGATTTATTAGTTCATGTTGTTTCCAACTCAGTTTCACATTCAACGGGAAATCCTAATTCTTATGGTAGGGTATTTTGATGAACTCCTTTACAGATTAGTTAAAGCTCATTATTTTGTTCCTAATAAAGCAGAATGACACCTTAGATGCATATGAACTAAAAGGCCAGGTCAGATACCTCTACGGTTCAAATATAGCTTTCTACAATTTTGAAGGAAGTAAAGCTGTTGGTAATAAACAACAGGCGCCACTAGGATTGTGTTCAGCTTTGAATCGAATAACACAAGAGACTGTCACTCTTATAACTCATGCAAAACTTGAGTATGGAGCGTGACCATTTGTATCCAGGAACGAACGTTGGACCTTTCGATTTACATCGCTAAACGCTAACTACTTGGCCACAAATAGCCCAACTAATTATGATTGATCTTGTAAAGTGCCTTTTCTGTTTCCTTAAAAAGACTGAAGTATCAAAGTTATACACATTTATTTTGGCTCAATTGACTTATTTCATTAGCTGCACTCTACTCAATCTTCATCTTGCCTCAAAATTCTAAATTTTGCTTTTGTATGTTTGGAAATAATATGTACTTACTATCACATTCTATGTTACAGCCGTGTGTAAAGAAGGTTGCCATCCTCAACACGGATATTGCGATAAACCTGGTGAATGCAGGTAAGTCGTTCTCTATTGATAACAACATAAGGTTGGTTTGTTTGAAGGTAATCACAAAGCTACACAAAGGGCTATCTGTGCTCTGCCTACCACGGGTATCAAAACCCGGTTTCTGGCGCAGACATACCGCTGTGTCACTGGGGGGCAACAACATAAGGAAAAAATTATCGCTGAATAAAAAAGCTATGTAAAGCTGGCTACTGAACTTGAAAAAAAGGAACCAAACAAGATAAGATGGAAGTGGACAGATCACTTGATCGGCTAATGATCAAATAGGAAACTAAGCTGTCTCGACTTTACATGGAGAATCAAATCCTTGCGTTACTGGTTTCCCCACTTTGTCTGTCGAAAACTTGGTGTTTGAATAGAATCTCAGCTTCATTATGCCTTTCCTTTAGTTAACTTTAGAATACTATATTTATGACTATTTTACAATAGAGTAACATTTTACGACTGGAAATTCTGGTTCCATTTGTTTTGCCAGTGAGGAAGCCAGAAATGTAGGGATTTTATTCTCCATGTAAAGTCAAGACAGCTTAGTCTGCTATGTGATCACTAGCCAGATCAAGTGATACGTCCACTTCCATCACTATTTTGTTTGGTTCAGTAACCAATCCTACACAGCTTTTGTTATTTAGCGATAAAGTTCTGTCCTAATACTTGTTTGTTTACTTTTTATAAGATGACGTACGTGGGTTACTGGGTTATAGAGTGTATTCTAAAGCTTTATAAATTTTACATAGAATACTAATATAAGAGATAGTTTAAGACCGTGAAAACTGTTTTGCTCTATCCAATGATGATAAAATTATAGTTACCACTGGAACTAGGTAGGCGCTAGGCCTGTTAAAGAAAGATGATTATGAACGAAAATAAGAAACCTCGGTTTTGGCTATTCGCCGGTTTTCGATTTTGGGTCGCTCTGGATAGCTGAAAAGCGGCATATACACCGGAGATAGAGCGACTATGCCAGGTAGCTCTTTATATCTAGCTTCTGATGAACTGTTGGTGGCTTAAAGTCCTTATAAACATGATCATCATCAGAGAGGAACCACTCATTCTAAAAAATATTTAGGCACTTTTTAACAATATTTTTATTCCCAGTGGAGCATAGGGCCGCAACAACACCTCGCCAACGGAAGGTGTTGTTGCAGTTTTTCTTGTAGCAGGTTGTTTTTTACGGCTAGCCCCGCGCCCAACCCTCCTCCTTTCTCATCCTGGACTTGGGACCAGGCAAAGGCGGAGGTTGGCATGTTTGGTGTGACGAGGATTCGAACCCGCGACCCTCAGATTACGAGTCGAGTCTGCAGTATCATAATTATTAGCCGACCTGAAGTGATCTTATGGCATCTGCAATATGATTATAATTGGTCGACCTTGTAATATTGGGTAATTTTATAAAATCTGCAGTAGGATGATAATTGACCGACCTTGTTGTTAGGGGTAATTTTATCAAATCTACTTTATGTTATCTGGGTTAATGTTATAAAGTCTGTAGTATGATGATAATTGGCTGACCGTGTCGTCCGGGGATAAGTTATTATATCTGTATTATAATGACAATTAGCCGACATTATCATCTGGGGTAATTTTATCAAATCTATATTAAGATGATAATTGGCCGACCTTGTCATTTGGGGTAATTTTGTAAAGCTCACTATATGATGATAATTGGCCGACCTTGTCATCTTTAGGAATTAAACTCCAGGAGAGTTTTTTTTTTGTAGTTAAGCACAAAGCTACACAAAGGTCTATCAGTGCTCTGCTCACCACGGGTACCGAAACCCGGTTTCTAGTGTTGTAAGTCCGCAGACATACCGCTGTGCCACTGGGGGGCTCCAGGAGAGATCATTCAGTGGTGTTTCGTAAATCTGGAGAAACCTCTTGGGAATGTTGCGGTCAGTGTTGGGTGTATGGCCACATCGGGCCATCTGCTGTGTCCAACGAGGGGAATCGAACCCCGAATTTTAGCGTTGGGCATCCGTAGACGTACCGCCGTCTCACCGGGAGACGTTGCGTCAGAAAAGGAAAATTTATTTATCCAAAACTCAAGTCATACCCATAACAATAACTTTATTACTGAATCCAAAACTCACGTCATACCCATAACAATAACTTTATTATTGAATCTAAAACTCACGTCATACCCATAACAATAACTTTATTATTGAATCTAAAACTCACGTCATACCCATAACAATAACTTTATTACTGAATCCAAAACTCACGTCATACCCATAACAATAACTTTATTACTGAATCCAAAACTCACGTCATACCCATAACAATAACTTTATTACTGAATCCAAAACTCACGTCATACCCATAACAATAACTTTATTATTGAATCCAAAACTCACGTCATACCCATAACAATAACTTTATTATTGAATCCAAAACTCACGTCATACCCATAACAATAACTTTATTATTGAAAAAATAAACATTTCTTCTCGGTTGAATGTAATTCTCAATAAAAAATATACTTGTGTGTAGTTTTTAGTTATTTATACATACTGTTCCGTGACCAAATCCCTAATGATTAAATGAGAAAAGTGAGCTCGAAAACTCATCATTTAGCCTTTTCACAATTTCCTCTATCGTTTTCTTGGAATTTTTTGGAATTTGAAGAGACTTAATTTTGAGCCTCCAGAACCGTAAAACTTGTCTACGATTCTTTGTAAATTTCAAAATTTAATCAATTATTTTTTATTTTAAATACCTGAATGTTTCAGTGTTTTGCTTATAACAATGTCGAATCAAAGCAATGTATACAGTGCAATCATTGTCTTGCTTCTGCAGGCGTTTATTTTGTAATTTCTTTGTAAGGATAACAACATTTTATTGCGGAGAAACAACAATATTTTTAACAACATAACAAACAAAAGTAAATGAAATTAGGGTTGCAGTTAAAAAAAAAAGAAGTGTAGAAAACACATCTAATAAATAGAAACGCCACACTTGTCGAACGCTGTTCGTCCCCCGGTGGGACAGTGGTAAGCTTATATACTTACAACGCTAAAATTCGTGGATCGATTCCCCCGCGGTGGGAGTCTCACATAGCTCAATGTGGCTTTGCTCTTTCAACAAACAAACGAGCAGTGTTCTTTACTAAAGACAAACTTCGGTTCGTGTCTCCTCTCTTCATGTTTTATGTATGTTACAGAAAACTTTTTTTTTAATGCCAACTAAGCATATTCGTAAAGTTGGAGTATGTTACACCTGTTTAATGTTAGGACTAACCCACCCTCTGCTAAAAATACACCATTCTCCTCTAATTTTGTAACTCTCAGTGAGGAAAAAATAGTAGCTAAAAAGTTGTCTGACCTTTCTCATTCCAAGAGATCTCTTCATATATCTATCTGTTTGTACGGATTATCAATAGACATTATACATATATGCGGATAAGTCAAAAATGCATGGTAAAAGACTAAATGGCCTTTCAACTTTGAGACCAATAACACGTCATAAGCTTGTTCGCCTTTAAATACGATTATTATTGAAGAAAATCCTAGGTAGTACTGTTGAAGATGACTGAACTACATGTTATAGGTATGAGGTTAGCAACCCAAATAACAAGAGTCATCTTGTTTTCACGCAAGATACTGAAAGCTGCAGTGCATGTAACCCCTATTTCAATGATTGAACATCGAGAGGGTTAAAGAGCATCAGATTGCCGACCTCTGTAATAGGTTATGCTGTTTTATTTAAGCTAGTTAGTAATAACGACCCTTAAAAATATGAAGCATTCCAAGATAATAACTATAGCAAAAACTGTCCGAACACGTACGACTAGGAGTGATAACAAGGAATACATATATAGTTGTATATTTGAACTTTAAAAATAAATGTTCATTACAATTAAGATATTTAACAGTATACAACCATTTTACGATATGTCCCAGTTTGTATAGAGTATTTGATGGTGAGATGACCGTATTTGTTCTGCATAATTCACTGCACATTCGTTTTTAGAAAATGGAACGGATCATGAAATGAAGTGCCAGTATATGTCACCGGTATGTTTCTGACGAAAAGAATGAGTTGTTTCAGCACTTCAGGCTAACTTCTGAAAAAGGTCTATATATATATATATATATATCAAGAACGTAGCGTCTCAAACAGGCATGAGTTGTTTCAGCACTTCAGGCTAACTTCTGAAAAAGGTCTATATATATATATATATATATATCAAGAACGTAGCGTCT
>NW_013667362.1:201926-208053 GCF_000517525.1 Limulus polyphemus | reverse complement strand
GGTCTATATATATATATATATATATCAAGAACGTAGCGTCTCAAACAGGCATGAGTTGTTTCAGCACTTCAGGCTAACTTCTGAAAAAGGTCTATATATATATATATATATATCAAGAACGTAGCGTCTCAAACAGGCAGCATTAAGTTAGAAACGATAGTTTTTAGTATTATACAAACGGAATATTGTACTGAGAGATTACGCAAAATGAAGTTTAAAACTTTGAAAAAGTTGGTTACCTTTATTTTTAAAATGATTTTTGTTTGCTTTATCGGCTCTACTTTATACAATAAGAGATAAAAAATCATATTTCATCGTTAAGTTTGGCAGACCAAAACATGATTCAATTAATTAACTTAATTATCATATTTTTCGCACTAGATGCCGTCCAGGCTGGGAATCCGAGTTATGCGATAAGTGTTCCCCCTATCCAGGATGCAAACATGGGTACTGTGAGAACGAGCCTTGGCAATGTAAATGTTATGTTAACTGGGGCGGATTTCTTTGCAACAAAGGTAAGTTGTAGCCTGCAACATTAATTTTCATGTAATTTTATTAAAGAATAACTACAATATTTACAATTGAAGTTAGAAAACAATAAATGTGTTTTTACCTTTCAGTTTTTAAGCGTGGTTGCATTCAATGCTTCGGTGACTCGAACGCCACTGAGCTGCTTGCTCAATGAACATGTAAGTTATTTTATGCGAATACCTAGACTGATACTATGCAATCTTTTCATTAACAGATCTTAACTACTGTGGAACCCATGAGCCATGCCAGAACGGCGGAATTTGTGAAAACACACCACCTGACGAGTATAGGTGTCGCTGTCCCGTAGGATTCTCTGGAGTCAATTGTGAAGTAGGTGAGTTAGGTGAGACCATTATATAACTAAGGCCTAAAATCTGCCGTTGACAAGAAACCACTAACAGTGTTGTGATGAACTTAGCATTTGTTCGGTTACTGAAAAACGAACTTATTACTTTATTATAATAATAATAAATAGCCTTCTTCCTTCTGTAGTAACTTGGCCATAACTAACATTTTCACCATTTATATTTCAATTAGTATTATTATTTTTCAGTTAAAAGAATTTCAGAATAATCCCTATTGGATTTTCGCCAATATAGCTTGCGAGAAATAGTAATAACTTCATCAAAGAAGAAAGGGTACTAATCGTAAGTTCTTCGCTGCTACAACTTAAGATGCAGTGATATTAGTGGTATGCTTCACATATGTAAGAACCAGTTTTATCCTCTTCCAATTAAACCGTTTTTGTGCGTGCATTATTTAATAAACATATCGTAGTATTTACACTTACTTAGAACATGTTCCTCGTGTCTGATATGCAGGATTTATCGATCTCTCCAGTTGCTCTATCTTCCTACTTTCTATCCTGGCTTTTGGATATAAAGTGATTTCTGTAAATAAATGAAAAATATGAATAGGCATCACTAATAACTGACAAGGCCAACTGTAAAGCGTTAGTAATACATCATACTGTTTCAGCCTGATGGTTAAGGCGCTCGACTCGCAATCTGTAAGCGCGGGTTCGAATCACCGTCACCGAACATCTCGCCTTTTCAGCCGTGGGGGCGTTATAATGTGGCGGTCAATACCACTATTCGTTGATAAAAGAATGGCCCAACAGTTGGCTGTGGGTGGGTGGTGTTGACTAGCTGCAAACCCTTTAGTCTATCACTGCTAAATTAGGGACGCCGGGCGCAGATAGGCCTCGTGTAGTTTTGCGCGAAATTCAAAACAAACCTAACCATTTTGGGCTTGAAAATTGGTGGCGAAAAAATAAATAGGAAAATAGTTTAATATTGTTGAGTAGCAGTTCTAAGATAATCTGAAAAAAAAAAACATTATGTTCATATCCTATGCCATGAAAGTTTAAAATTTCATTTTATAAAAAGAAAGAGGTATATTTTCATGACAATGGCGTATTTATGAAAGCTAGATCTACATTTTTCCACGTGAAATATAAATTATTAACATAACTGTCTGTAGTCTGGTGTTAACATACAACTGTCTGTAGTCTGAATATAAATTATTAACATAACAGTCTGTAGTCTGGATATAAATTATTAACATAAACAGTCTGTAGTCTGAATATAAATTATTAACATAAACAGTCTGTATTCTAACTGTTAACACGTAACAGTTTAGTGGTGTAGCAAGGTTTGGTGCGCCCGTGACAAAGGGTTCGAAGTGCACCCCCCCCCTCCAATAGTAAATTTGAAAAGAAAAAAAAGAACGTTTTAATAGGACCAAAACTAACAACTTACATATTCTATTTTCTTGCCTTTTTGCGCAAACTCAGTTATGATGCCGTCTACGTCAATGCTTTTTAGGGTTTCCCTTTCCACACTAAATACTGCCAGGTCACAAAGACAATCTTGAGACATAGAAGCTCTCAGGTAAGTAAGAATGAGCTTTAACTTGCTGAAAGACCTCTCACTTCCGGGAATGGACACTCTGATCATCATCAGTATTTGCAGTGCTGCCCTAAGATGCGGAAAAACGTCTTCTCTGTAAGACACATGAAATTCAATAAGTTCCAAAGGTGTCTTTGGCTGGAGTCATTTCTGATTACAAAGGAGCATGCGACAGTCAGTATTTTCGTTGAATAGCTCTGTTCCACTGATATCACCATCATAACAACTCGCCGAGTCAATGCAACTGTCCCGAACATCCTCCTCACCAGCCATCAATTTTTCCACATTCAAGAGAAACCCGAATCGCTGGTAAAGCTCATCAAGTTTCTGAAACCGGTCACTCATCTCCTGGATTAATTTATCCACAGTACTCCTCATCACACGTCCTAGTTTTTCATCAGCCGTTAGCTCAGCATCACTAGCTTTATGATACCTACCCCATGCCTCACAACATTGCTTGGCCTCTGCCAGCGCCTCGCCAATGATCGTATCTCTGGAGCCCTCAAGAGTCTCTCTGAAAGAACGGAGATCTGTCGCGGCCTCTTGAAAATTCATCGTCCGATCTTGGAGACGCATCTGGACCCGATACAGTTTGGATAAGATCTTTGACCAGAAGGGGAGGAGGTCCAAGAAATTGAATTGGAGAATGTTTTGGATTATTTGAAGTGCTTCTCTTCTGGTCTCAGGGTGGTATTCTCGTCTTCAGACATATCTTCCAAAAGACCCAGCATGGCGTCAAGGTTTTCTTCGACCACAATCACCGCGTCAACACGGTAACGTTGAACGTTTTCTTGATGGCTTTCCATCGCAAGTTAGAGGGGGAGAAGAACTCGTAAATACTCTTGCCCACACGAAAAAAAAAATGCCACAAGAGCTACATCATGGCTCGCAGCATGATCAACACACAAGTTAAGATTATGATTGTCACAATTTGTGAACAATGCCTTTGAATTCCGATCAGAGATCTTTTTCTGCAATCCTGAAATGGGGCCAGCCATCATGGCAGCATTATCATAACATTGCGATCACTCAAAGCAATACCATCTGAGTCTAGTCTTTAGAGGATCACTCGTTCTATAGATGCGGCATTTTTCTCTTTCTTGTGCAGAAGAATGTATCTGAGGAAAGACTCTTTCAAAGTTGCCTTCTTCTTCTCAAAATCGATAAGGAGGTACTGCACAACATGTGACAATTGGTCTCAATGAGCACAATCCGGTGTCGAATCCAGCATGATTCCGTAGTATTTACATTTCTTGATATCTTCGATCAGTTTCTCTTTCACTTTTGAACCTAGAAGCCCTATAAATTCATTTTGTATTTCCGATTACAAGTAAGTCACTGAGCTAGGGTGTGATTCGACATAATCCAAATGGATATTTAGTACTGGGTCGTATTCGGAAATCAGTCGAAGAAGTGCAAGGAAATTCCCGGAATTTGAAGCTAAATTCAGACTCTTCACATGACCCCTGATAGCAAGGTTTTAAAAGGCAAGAAATTTGATGCAGTTCACGACTCTCTTCAGCATCTCCCTCCATCGTTGTCGCTCTCCTTCCATTTGGTTTTGAAGCTTTCTGTCAATTCCCAAGCTGAAAAGATGGTTCCTTTTAGCCTCTTTCCATTTCGCGTAAGCCAGCTTGTGGTCAATGCTGCTCTCATGGGCCAAGACCTTTTCGATCTTCTTCCACTTGGTGAACTCATCTACAGTTTTGAATGATGAGATTGAGTTTGAAGCAAATGAAGGAAATAAGAGGCAGCAGAAGCAAAATACAGGTTGCTTGAACGGCGAATAAAGGAGCTATGATTGGAGCACATCCTCTTCATGCCACGGCCCCCTTCAGAATCAAAGGGTCCATCCATGTGTTGAAATAGCTGAGGACCTTTGGCTAACAGTTCCGTCTGAAATTCGTTGTTGATACTCGGACTAAGTGTCATATTATCGAACTCAAGGTGTCCCGTGTCTATGAAGACCAAGCAGACAGGGAATGGGGTGTCCTCTGCTTCAAAATTATCCTTTTCATCATCAGAGATGAAGTCGGAAGAATCACTTTCCTGAGAAGAACCAGGACATTGGGTTTCGTCATCTTCTTATTCAGTAAGTTCAAGACCTTTGTTCTCTTTGCTCTCTTGCTTTTTGGACGTTTTTCGACGAACGCCTCGGGTAGCCGCTCGACTTCCTTGCTTTCTTCTCCTTTCGCTTCCGGAACTGCGCCCCGCTTGATGTTTTGGGCATCTAGGGAAGAAAAAAAACGAATAGTTGACGTTATTTTCCAATCGCAAGCCAAGATACAATACAAACTCCAACAAAAAATCAAACAAGTCCGGTGATCCAAAAGAAGTGTTAATAATGGTTGGAGACAGCTTGAATGGGTAATGAAGAAAAACTTTAATACAAGTTTAACATAACAGCAAATGAACAACGTTTCTACAAGGTTTTGTCATCATCAGGTCCATAGTCTAATTGTTAACACATTACGGTATGTAGTCTAATTGTTAACACATTACGGTATGTAGTCTAATTGTTAACACATTACGGTATGTAGTCTAATTGTTAACACATTACGGTATGTAGTCTAACTGTTAACACATTACGGCATGTAGTCTAACTGTTAACACATAACGATATGTGATCTAACTGTTAACACATAACGGTTCGTAGTCTAACTGCTAACACATAACGGTATGTAGTCTAACTGCTAACACATAACGATATGTGGTCTAACTGTTAACACATAACGATATGTGGTCTAACTCAGAAACGATATGTATATCATACTTAGTATTGTCGTTTTATTATAATTGATAACGTTAGACATGATCTTCATTTTCATGAAAAAAGAAAGCGTACATAAGCCTTGAGATTTTTCGTTCCATTAGAATGATTTTCTTAACGTATTAATGTGTCACTCCACAGTTGATGATCCATGTGCTACATCACCATGTGCAAATGACGGAACTTGTTCAGAAATCAATGGAACTTACAGTTGCACGTGCAAACCTGGTTGGAATGGAGAGAGATGCCAACAAAGTAAGTATTCCTCTCTTTTCTTCTTCCCATTTCTGGTTCTGTTGTCATTTCCTTCTTTACTTTCACTCAAAAGCTATTCAAATTACTAACGTATTTTTCTCCCGTTGACGCTACGGTTAGTAGACCCTCCTCCGAACAAGAAGACAACCTTGTTGATTCGCTGATTCTTCTGAATGAAAATGTTCAATTCAAACGCAATATTAATAATAATCAGTTGGTATAAAAATAAATAATTAGTACCGTGTTAATAATCTTTATCCTGATTCAGATGTGTAAATGTTATTAATCTTTATCCTGATTCAGATGTGTAAATGTTATTAATCTTTATCCTGATTCAGATTTGTAAATGTTATTAATCTTTATCCTGATTCAGATTTGTAAATGTTATTAATCTTTATCCTGATTCAGATGTATAAATGTTATTAATCTTTATCCTGATTCAGATTTGTAAATGTTATTAATCTTTATCCTGATTCAGATTTGTAAATGTTATTAATCTTTATCCTGATTCAGATTTGTAAATGACATAAGTAAAATTAACACTTACTTATTCTAGTTCACACAGTTACAGTTATTCATCATACAAATTACATATATATATACACCTGGAAAAAAGTTAAGCACCCCCAAATATTTTTCAGGATTGCTTATTGAAAATAAG
>NW_013667362.1:196395-200996 GCF_000517525.1 Limulus polyphemus | reverse complement strand
GGTGCTTAACTTTTTTCCAGGTGTATATATATATATAACGCCTAGACCACTATTTTGGAAACAACAAGATAATTATGGATTATTAGCAGTCTATTTCTGAATTCCGAATACGTAATTCGAAGCTTAGCCTGGACTAAGCTATACGTTTCTACGTTTTTTTCTCACTGACACTGTTTTTTGACTGGCCTCCATAGCACCTGTTATAAACTAAACATAAAAGCTATTCATAGATTATGCTACTGAAACAACATAATGAGGACAAAATATGTGTTAAAAATTACGTTCAAAATTGTTGCATAAAACGTTTTCCGAGTCTTCATTTGAGCGAATTATCTGCCATTGTGTTACGGTTTATAATACAGTGAAAATGTGTGTTTAATTGGATTATTTCTATTAGGTATATATGTTCATTCCACTGCTACTGAATTGATTCCAGATAGATATGGACATTAAATATACATACAAAATAATGATATTTAATTAAATATCAATGTCTACTAGAGGAAAGCCCCTTAAATTTATCAAACTATTCATTTTAACCTGAAACTCTACATGTTTTAAATAATGCCCCAAGCATAATGGATAATGCCAAAATTGTAATGATATTATACAAGTATTCAGAACAGATTTAACTGTAGCGAACTGAATACGTTATAATATTGTTACAGTTGTTATATTATCCTATTCTTTCTTGTTTATTTGATTGTCTTTTAATTTACTTCATCATTTTATTCTGTATTTTAATTACTTTTTTATAACAGGTTTAAACTTTATAAATTTTTGTACCTAATAATTTACCCTGTTCAACATAGCTTACTGAAAATGGAATACATATATTCCGAAACGTTCAAGAATTAAATGTTTGTTACTGTACACACACGTGTCAAATGTTTGTTACTGTACACACACGTGTCAAGTGTTTGTTACTGTACACACACGTGTCAAGTGTTTGTTACTGTACACACAGGTGTCAAATGTTTGTTACTGTACACACAGGTGTCAAATGTTTGTTACTGTATACACACATGTCAAGTGTTTGTTACTGTACACACGCGTGTCAAATGTTTGTTACTGTACACACACGTGTCAAATGTTTGTTACTGTACACACAGGTGTCAAATGTTTGTTACTGTACACACAGGTGTCAAATGTTTGTTACTGTATACACACGTGTCAAATGTTTATTACTGTATACACACGTCAAATGTTTATTACTGTACACACATGTCAAATGTTTATTACTGTACACACACGTCAAATGTGTATTACTGTACACACACGTCAAATGTCTATTACTGTACACACACGTGTCAAATGTTTGTTACAGTACACACACGTGTCAAATGTTTCGTTGTTACTGCCGTCGTTCTATTATTCTACAATAAACTTCGATTCCCGTCGAACGAATCTGCCCCAAGCATATCCATTAATGTATAATGCTAAGGTTTATTGTAATATTTACCAGCTGACCATAGCTTTGCTTCTCATCATTCAACAACTAATGTGGTTTTAGAAAAAAAAAAAAGAGTTTAAAATATTTAACAATATTTACACTATATCCAAGTTCCTGTGGTAGAGGTCTGGAATGGATTTCACTGCTAGCGAGCCGCGTTCGAGTCTGAGCGATACTAAAAAAATATTCAATGATATTTAAGTTATGAGAGCGCCAATCAATTCCTTAGCATAGATGGTCGGGTGCTGCTAACTAGTTGTCTTCCATCTGTTCAGTAGTTCAAAATTACGGACGGCGGCAGATAATCTTAATAGCTTTGCTATAAATACAGTACTATGTCGAATATATTAATTAATAAAAATGATGAGTTTAATAGCTTCAATAATAATAATAGTTAACCACTAAATTTCGAAGAAACCTATTAAAACATAATTTATCGCATTCTTGGTCGGTTTCAATGAAAGTGATATTTTAAATTTAGCACTACTTCTTAGGCGTCTCTGTATTGTTTTCGTTACAATATAGTGCGACTTGCATTTTAAATTAATTAGCTGTTTATGCTGAAAATAAATTGTTTAAGTAAGCTTAAATTTCCTTTTACACCCCCCACACCCAGTGGCTCAGGGGTAAGTCCGAAGGCTTACACGATAAAAAGCTAATTTCGATACCTGTGGTGGGCAGAGCACAGACAGCCCATTGTGTACCTCTGCGCTTAAAAGCAACCAAACCTTTCATATCACGTTAATTAATATAGCGTATGAAAGACTTTTGTGAAGCATCCATATCTCCAGTTATTATGAGGTTTTGAAATGAGGTAATTTGTGTTATTATATATATGTAGTTTTTATAAACCACAGAATTAAAACTAAAGAGCACTCTGTGCTACCCCACAACCTCCCACCTAACAATTGCAATGGAGGAAAATGTCGTTTTACTTAAAGTAATGCTAATGGCTTTAGTTTTGGACAAGAGATCAACAAATGAGTTTGATGGAAAAGGTCATCAGTGGCGAAAACATGCTGATGGGGTGGGGGTTCGGACGCATGCCCCTTCGGAAAATTAGTATTTTTCAATTAAAATGATGCCGATGGTATCGGAGGCTGTTTTACACCTTTTAAATATGTTCTATAAATATACTCGTGCAATTTTGGAGATGAGATTGCCCCCTTCCCCTCCTGCCTACGCTCATGTCATGTAACAAAGTTGGGTGCTTTTGTTTATCCATATTCTAGTTACATTTCGGATAGAAAAACCAATTGAAAGAACATTCGTTGACGTGGCTAACTTGGTCCTTTTTTTTACACATTTGGAAGAACTGTGGTAGTATAAGTTTACAAAGTGTAAAACAACACATTCATAGCGTGCTTTTTTTTACTACACAAACCAAATTAATGATAATAATTATAAAAATAACTATTGGCTTATAAAGCTTGGAAAGGACTGTCGCCATTTTCACCTACGTATAATTTCCTAAACCAATCTTAACTTACGCCATTGTAACCTTATCTGACAGCTGACTTACTGGAACCATCAGACGCTGACGAATGCGCAAGAGAACCTTGTGTCAACGCTCGCTGGTGCAAAAACATGGTTGGAGATTATGTTTGTGAATGTCAGCCCGGTTGGACAGGAAAGAACTGTGACCACAACATTAATGATTGTGTCGGCCAGTGCCAGAATGGCGCCACCTGCATTGACCTCGTCAGAGATTATCATTGTGCTTGCCTCCCAGGGTTCACTGGAAGGAACTGCCAGACCAACGTTGATGATTGTTCTAGTAATCCATGTTTAAATGGGGGGGAATGTGTAGACTTTGTGGGTGATTTCTCATGTATCTGTCCTGTTGGATATAAAGGAATTCGTTGCGAAGTGAGTACCATTTCTTATGTGTATTTGTTTATCTTTTCTTTCTGTTAAAAACATATAACATCACTAATAATTATAAAATACCTCAAATATTTAAGAGTCATTATAAAGAATAGATTAACCTAAAAGCATAATCATAAGGGATTTATAATTTTATCCTACATTTATAGCTAATGTCCCTTTCACACATTTTATTAACTGTCAGCCCATGAAAGTGATAAATGAAATTTTACTTTATTTCATTGAGTATCCACAGTTTGAACAATCCTAGAAACGATTTAAAACTTAAAAATGCAAGCTATTTGAGAGCTTTGAAGACTTTTCTGCAAAATACGCAGATTAAGCCTGACTATGTTCAGCACAGAATACGTGCAAAACAGGCGTGATTCGAACATAATTGCAAAGGAAAGATGCAGCCATACCCAATTCCATAATACAATGAATAATTATTATTGTATGTTGAATTAATTTTGCGTTACATTTGCTCGATCACGGCTGTCGATCGTTGACGGTATTTAAAAATATCAAAATGTTCACTTGTGTCACTTGAATTTTTAATCGTACTCATCTCCAAGATTTTAATGCTATTCAGCAATATGCTAAGCATTACTGGACCAAATAAAACCATTATTCATATTTATATCAAACTTAGTTATACACTTATAAACCAGACTCAAGACATATTGGGGAAATAGCAACTCATTCTTCCATGATATTTCTTTGTTATATAAATATCATTGGTCGAGTGTCAAAAATAAAAATAATAATAATTAGTAGTGTACGTATTGGTTACTACAAAACATATATCGAAATGTAAAAATTACTTAATTTTCAGATTGACGATGATTTTTGTAATCCAAATCCCTGTGAGAATGGAGCTTCATGTTTTAATATGCATAGAAACTACTACTGTCACTGTCCAGCCCAATATTATGGAAAGAACTGTACTGAACAAAGACCTCAGTGTTCTTCTCTACCTTGTGAAAGTAAGTTAACTCCTTGTTCTTTTGGGGGAAAGGCACTTTAATCTTTATAACGTGCAATTGAACCACTGATCTATTTAAGTTTTTGTTTGGTATTTAAAAAAACAACAACCTATAAATAATCCTTAAATTACCATTTTTCAGAGATATATTTTTATACTAGCGAAAGTACCCGTCTTCGCTCCAATTATTAGGTTGATTTATTCTAGATGACTATGTCACTATGTGTATTCTTAACAAATTTTAGCATAAAAGTATAACCTATTGTTGCGTCAGCGAGATCACGTGACTAGTATCAC
>NW_013667362.1:186652-196165 GCF_000517525.1 Limulus polyphemus | reverse complement strand
GACGTGACAATGTGTGTAGGTAGTGAGTAATTGAACTGCAGTCAGAAAGTATTGTTCAAGTTAACGTTCGTTGTTATAGTGTTTGTTATAGAGCGACTGTTGAAAATAAGTGTATCGGTAAAGTTATATTCAGTAAAGGAATAAACCAGTTTTATTAAGAAAGGACTTGTGTCGCTAAAGTTTCGTGGGAACGAAGTTACGGAAAATCAACTAACGAACGGAGACGTAACACTATATACTTTTGTTGCTCCTTTATGGGATGTGGCTTGTTTATCTGTATCACGTCTTGTCAAATTTTGTACTTGTGAATGATAACGAGCGACCGAAAAGTCGTATCTGTTCCAAACAAAATTACTTTCTGTAAAAGCTGCAACTTCCAATAAAATAATACCTAATCAGTAAGTAAACTCAAAACGAAAATATTTCTTCAACCTACAGCAACAGTTGAGTTTTGTTCGTATAATTTTATGTTCTTTGTACCTAATGTCCAACTTTCCTATCATCTTAGTCTAACATCATTACGTATATAGGCCTAACCTGATTCCTCAATACCAAGAAGTAGCACCTCAGGTAAAACGTTGCAACTACAAGAAGCTGTCTGAAATCCGTAAGGAACAGAGAAATTATATTATGTTTTTAATTTCTTTCAATCGAAGTTATAGTTTAATTTCCATATCACGAATCCTACAAAAGTCAGAAATGTTTTTACTTCAGAATGATCGAAACGTTGTTCCAGTTCTAAAAACAAATCTTCCTTACTGTAAAAGCTGTAACTTGAATTAACATAATGTTAAATATAGTTATTACAGCGAAATTATTTCCTTGATTTTTGTAAAAGTAAAGGAAAATTTGTTTTAACATTATTTTAAAATGTTAACTCCAAAAATAATCATTAGATACTAGTGTTTGGCACTATTTTGTTTCCAGTTTATTAATGGTTATTATAACTACATTTTGGGTAAAAATTGGACGAGACATTTAAGGAATATTTTAAGACATACTGGTCTGTTGTTTATTAATTGTTTGAATTTTGGAAATGTACTGAACAGCTACATTACAGTATCTAAAGTTGGCGGTTAAACACTCCTTGCTTATTGAAATCTCTATTATATGACTAACTTTGGTTATCGGTTTTTGCGTTGGTAATCTTATATTATTACAAGGTGTGGTGACCTTGTTACATTTAGTTATGACGTAATGTCTATGAACTGACGAATTCGAGAAAATGACACGCCTCTTTTAAATTGGCCAATGACGTAATGTTCAAAGTAATTATTCTGAGTTTATTAAAAAGTTAACCTGTATGTTCTATACCAAACTATAATAGCGTTATTGATTTAGTGTATAACTCGTATAAAAATGATATAATGATCAACGACGAGACATAAAAAATGCATAATAAAGAAGAGGAAATACTTTATCAAAATCATTAGTATCGCTAAGATCTTGTTGTATGTAAAATAAGTGTTGTTATTATTGTAGAAGTTTCTTTGTACAGTCAAAATGAGTTGTTTTTCCGCAATGGCTTAAGCCAGTATTATATCTCATTCATTTTAAACAGAATGTTTATACTAGAGTCATAATCTGGATAATCCGAGTTTGCTAGTTATGTAATTATACGCTATGGTCATTAACCAGAAAAGGACTACTTTTGATAAAGTTAACCAGATCTTACATTTTCACCGGCAGTTCATTACAGGGGTTAAGTACGTTTTATTAATACCTGCCACACGAGCCAGCCCGGCATCTTGATCTGGATCTAAAACAGCGAGTCATTCCGGGAAGGTTTGGATTGGTTGGATTAAACAAAAAGAAGACGTTTGTCACTATTTTCGAGACATGTGACCATGAGAGCCAACATGAAGAAGTTAACTTGTAATGTAAAGTAAAACGATGTAGCAATGAAACATACTTGAAATGTTCTAGATGTGGTTGTGAATGTGATGGTTTAAATGTAGTGATTAAGTTAAACGGTGGGTCCAGGTCA
Organism: Limulus polyphemus; assembly: GCF_000517525.1. NCBI lineage: Eukaryota > Metazoa > Arthropoda > Merostomata > Xiphosura > Limulidae > Limulus > Limulus polyphemus. The sequence continues at coordinate 194,178 of NW_013667362.1, read as the reverse complement.
GATTAAGGAAGAACTTATTCAAAGTTATCTCAATCAATTTGACATACCAGCTGGATTGGAGATTTGTCAGTTGATTACTGCATTGACAGCAAAACATAAAAAAAAAAACAGACACGATAGTATAATTATCTTAAAAAACGGGGATTGAAATCATATTTTAAAAATCATTAGTTTCAATATTTTGTGAAATTAACGACACAGTAAAACTCAAAGATGTAATGTTGAAGTTGAAGCAGATGCAATGCATTACAAGGTGATTTTCCTAACGATTCTTAAATTAAAAATGACATTTCTTCAATGAAGATTAAATATAAGTGGATGGTATAATGCCCAGTATGAATGCCCCCCCCCCCTGTCCATCCTATGCTCAGCACTAAAAAATGCTGGGCTGGCTCATGTAAATAGTGTTAAAACGATGTTAGATTCTCATCACGTCTTAAAGTCCATGTCATCACATCCGGTCATGCTCCATCTGACAGCCGTATATGTTGAAAATAGCCCTTCAGCGTTGTGTCCATTGCAAAATGCCCTGTCATCACTGCTGGTTTCCATAATCTAGCTAGACAGTTTCCCAGAGCTCGTTTCAATAGTCCGATCGAATAGAAATCCAGAGGCACTGGGTCCGATGACTTGATTATTAGTACGTCATAGTATGTATTGGCAGGAATACTCATTTTGTTCTCCAGCTGCTTGAGGTATGTGATGGTTGAATGAATATGTCGTAGAAGCAACTTAATTGTATACTCGTGACTAGTGTCGCTTTTCCAGACGGAGGTCCTTCTTGATTATATTATTTTGTCTGTGGACGTGGACGGCTTTCGCCACTGACCTTTGTGTTCGTGGATTCTCGCCTGTTATAAGACGCCCACACTGCAGAGGTACGACTTGTTGCCGATCTCTTTCTGGATCATTATTCCTTTGTTTTCCCAATGCTATGATGTACAAGTGATATTCCCATCTTGGAAATTCCAAATTCACTATCTGAGCACATCTTTATGGCCTGAGGCTATGAGCTGTTGCATACCCTTCCTAAAAGTGATAAATTTTCAGTGGCATCACACTATCTACGAAACACCGAAGAATTTCAAAATGTAGTTATGCTACACGTCATTCCACCGCAACTTCATGTCGGCTCTGTATGTTAGTGACTTATTGATTTTCATATTCAAAATCGCTTTAATACAAAGTTTGTTTTGTAATTAAGCACAAAGCTACACAATGGGCTATCTGTGCTCTGCTCACCACGGGTATCGAAACCCGGATTCTAGCGTTGTAAGTCCGCAGACATACCGGTGTGCCACTGGGGGCTAATACAAGGTATTCCTTAACTTTTATTTGCAACATATATTTATAAAATAAAGTTAAACATAACCTATCGCAGTTCATTCGAATTAAATAGATTCATCCACCTAGTGGTGGGGAAACAAATTTCCACAACCATCGTTGTGTACCGAAAAATCAGAAACGTGTAATTCAGGGCGTTTTTGGAATTCACTGGATTACGTTCTGTAAGCGGGGAGCGTGCATGGCAGGAGATTAAAAATCATTCGTATGTTTGTAAAAAACATATCATATTACTCTATGTTGTCATGATTACTAAAGGTAAAATGGATCAGGTATTTGCGCAAGGGTCACACCTGTAGCAATATAAAGTATGTTAAATTATAAGTTTGATATATATGTTGCAGCTTACAGCCATGGATCTTGCTATACGACTGGAAAGGGAAGCCAAACCAACGTGATCGTGCCCTTTTAATTCAAGCAGGCATACCGCTCAATATGTAATTATCTCAAATTACAGCAAGTGGATGACTGGCTTGACAAGCTACCAAGCCTCTGTGTAACAACGACGTGAATTCTTGTACATTCCCTAACCCCAGGCAGAGACCCGTATCGGCCAGTATTTCTTGCAGCACTGCTTTTCCACAGGACTATCATGAAGCTATTGTTATCATCCCACATTAGAGATGGTTGGAATTGCAATTTACTGCGGTAGCTATGGAAACTTGCCAGTTCTCAATCCAATAATATTGCAAATTGTTTGCTCTTATGAACCTGAAAATGAAGATGACTATCATTTCATTATAGCTGTTTTTCTACCAGCAATCATTTCACTTTTTTTTTATATTGAACATTTCATAATGTAATTTTCGTTGTCGCGGGAAGCGCGTTTCGGCGTGTCGTATGTGCAGTCAAGTGAAGACAGCGTTCATAACACCGAAAACGGCGGCAGTGTCCACATTTCTGAACTTAATTGTCAGAATAATTTATAACATGGAATATCAAGTGATATTATTTGTGCAGGTAAAGTTGTTTCTCATAGCCTAGTAATTGCATATGTTCTGCACTAAACATTAAAAGTGTGGGAATATTTTCGAACCAGTCCTTCTCAAGGATTTCACTAAAATCCTCCCTGGTCTGGAACAATTAACTTGTCAAAAATGATGGATTTGTCTCGATGAAGGTTTTTCACAGATGAAAGTTAGGGTCTCATTTTGTCTTGAGTGTAGAGATGATAGGTTTCGTTGGCTGTATATATCACTCATCAAAAATTAGGTCAGAACCTGCAGGCATTTTTATCATTAGTGTATTATCAGATGTTCACTGTCCTTCAGGTTTAGGAGCAATGTCATTCATGAAGAACCCCATAGTTATAGGGTTGTGCAGAAGCTCGTGATTAAATTTAGAGGTTTGGAAACAAGACATGATAAATTTTATATAATATAAAAATGTGATGTTGTTTGGGTTTTTTACGGTAAAATATAGTGTTGTATCTTCTATTTCATGTACTAAAGAGTTGGATGCGAATAAATCCCAAATCGATAGGACTAAGCTGAATGAGGATTATCATTTTTACGGTTACTGACTACAAAGTCAGTCAGATTGGTAGAGCTAAACTGATTGAGGGTTATCATTTTTAAGGTTATTGAATATGAAGTCATTCAGATTGGTAGGATTAAACTGAATGAGGATTATCATTTTTACAGTTACTGACTACAAAGTCAGCCAGATTAGTAAGATTAAACTGGATGAGGATTAACATTTTTAATTATATTGAATATGAAGTCATTCAGATTGGTAGGATTAAACTGAATGAGGATTATCATTTTTACAGTTACTGACTACAAAGTCAGCCAGATTAGTAAGATTAAACTGGATGAGGATTAACATTTTTAATTATACTGAATATGAAGTCAGTCAGATTGGTACGACTAAACTGATTGAGGATTATCATTTTACGGTGACTGACTTCAAAGTCCGTCAGATTAGTAAGATTAAACTGGATGAGGATCAATGTTCCCTCTAATTTTTTCAATCTATGTGCGGAATGAATTTTTTCATGTGCACTAGTATCAAGACAATGTGCGGATGGACGCTACTAGTCTTTTTCTTTAAAGAGGCTAGGGGTATTTTTAGACCTTTTACCCTATTGGACCAGTAGGCCGCTTTGCAATGCTGCCAGTTGGTTATTTAGGCTTCAGGCCTATTGACTGCTAGGGTCATTAAAGCCGTCAACGTGTTGAGACTCCTCACCATTACTGAGGATGTGCGCGGCACTTGATTGGTTGTTTTGCGGCCGCGCAGCCTAGAGGGAACATCGATGAGGATTATAATTTTTACGGTTACTAACTAGAAAACCAGTCAATTATAAATAAGGCACCACACAAGATAGGGATGGAAATGGACGTGTCACTTGATCGGTTAATGATCACATAGCAGACTAAGCCGTCTCGGTTTTACATGGAGAATAAAATCTCTACATTACCGGATTACCCACTTTGTCTATTGAAAGCTTGGTGTTTGAATAGAATATCTGCTTTCATCGTTAAACTTTCCTTTAGTTAACTTTAGAACACTATTTTTATGGCTATTTTACAATAGAGTAACATTTTACTATTGGAAATTCTGGTTTTATTTGTTTTGCCAGTGTCTGCTCTGTGATCATTGGCCGATCAAGTGATATTTCCAATTCCATCCCTATTTTATTTGGTTCATTTTCAAGTTCAGTAGCCAGCCCTACATAGCGTTTTTATTTAAGCGATAATTTTTTCCCCTAATGCTTGTTTCTTTACTTTTTTACGAGGTGGTGTACGTGGGTTACTAAGTTATAGTGTATTCTAAAGCTTTATAAATTTTGTATAGAATAATAATAAAACAGATAGACAAAGATCGTGAAGACTATTTTGCTCTATCAAATGATGATAAAATTATAGTTAATGCAAAATCTAGGGGCGCTAGGCCTGTTGAATTAATATGATTGTGAACGAAAATAAGAAATTCGGTTTTGGCTATTCGCCGGTTTTCGATTTTGGGTCGCTCTGGATAGCTGAAAAGCGGCATATGCACCGGAGATAGAGCGACTATGGCAGGTAGCTCTTCATATATAGCTTCTGATGACCTGTAGAGACGAAAATCCAGATGACTTTTGTATTGGTTTAATACAGGCGTCCATGCCATTCATACAGAGATAGTGCAAGAGCATTCTCCGACTCTATATTGCCAATAAATAAGCACCTCCCGTTACAGCAAGATTACTACTGCTTGAAGTGATTAAATTGTAGTCAAATATATTTTGATCCATTGATAAAGTCAAGGTTTGTACGAATAATTTTATGGTTGAACTAATATAGTGTGATAAAAAAAAATTTGACGAGTGTGCTATTAGATTTATTGTTATTTATAAACATGATTGCCCAAATGTTATATAAATGTTACATAAAGGAAGAAGTTTTTAATTGTTTTAGTATGAAAACTTAACACGTTTTGTAGAAATATATAGTTCTTCTTCTTTAAGCTTTGGACGGTTGTACGGAACCCATATCCGCCAACATTTCCACTGGAAAACAGCAGCTCATCGGATCAGATGTGTGCGGCATCCATGGAAAATGCATTAGTGAGCCAACAGGGGTATTTACTTGTGTTTGTGATCCAGGATATACTGGCAAACACTGTCAAGATAGTGAGTTCGTTTTATTGTTCCAAATCAAAAATTAAGAATGATTGACTAAGTTTTATTTATGATTTATTTATTTTTAGTTTTGCATTTTGAAATCCTTATCCTTACATAATAAGGATTATAAAAGTATGTTTTACTTTTTGGGTCATAAATTTGCAAGCTTCAGTATGGAATTGATTGATGTAAAAAAAATTAAGTTATTAATCATATTTAAAAGTAGAGACTTTTGAAACAAATATAAACGTGTATTTGAAACTTTTGGTCAAGGTCGTCGCTAGCTGCTAAAAATATTTGAGGCTTAAGCCTAAGAAGCAGAGTTTGGGGGCGTGCTATCGCGGAAAAATTTGAAACAAAAAAAAACAAAAACAATTTCATGCATTTTAAACCATATAATAACCGCAAACAAGGTTTTAGTTGTCGTCCCAATTAACTATGCACTTTCGCTGGCCCCTTTCTATCATTGAAAAGCGTCGTTTTTAATATATAATTGGCTGTATTTTGTAAAGCGGTATAATTACCTTCTAAAATCAGGAGTGTGGGATGGCCCTGTGGTAGAGCTCCAGATTTCGGAGTGATCGAGCCTGGTTCGTATCCGTACGATATCACAAAATATTCCACCTGAACTTTGGATTGTGAGATTGAGAGCTAATCCCTTAACGTGGATGGTGGGTAATGGGTGCTACTGACTGGTTGCCTTCCCTCTGGCCAGTAGGTCAAAATTATGGACAACAGAAGATAGCTTTGCCATAAACACTCAATAGAAATCCTAAAATTGGGAGGTGGTAGAAGGGTCCTGACATTTGACAACTATCAGCTAAAGGAACGATATTTGATTTTTACTATATTAGAATAACATATGTGTTTAAAAGTAATTTTTGAAGTAAACATTTTGTATAACAAATGGGCCATTCTAAAAAGAAAAAACTAAAACTAATGCCATTTTCTTTCTGTATAGATTAACTTGGTGGTTCTGAAACATAGCTGTTAATGATTCCGCGAAGAAATTGATCATTTCAGCAAGCCTAAATTAACCTCAATATAAATTTTTCTAGAGTTCATTTCGACATTTTCAGTACTTTTAAACTTCGTCTTCATAACTCACTGTGATGTAATGAATTGTTTTTATCATCTCCCTTATCAATAATCTCCCTCGTTTTTACTTCTTATATGCTATGCGTTTCTTCTTAATATTTTTATAAGTTTTACACACGCTACCAACTTTCTGCTTTACCTCTACTGAAGTACTGCTGAATCGCGGTGGCGCTCTCTACCCCTCCCGCAGTAACAGTGGCAAGTCATTGAAAATCACTTATTATATTTATTGATTACTGATTCAGAGGGTAAGCACGTTTTTGTTTTTTGTATGTGCCATTAATCGTATTCGATCTTCTTTTAAAATGAAAAGTTATGTCTCTCACTTCGCTGTTTCACATTACGATTTCAGATTTTTGTTTTCGGGGCACTGTAAAATACATTCAAGGTACGTGAGTGCACGTAGCTCAGTAATCTGAGAATTAGAATATTACTGATACTAAGTCGAAGGACATGCCAGGAATTCTACATAAAACTGGTACTGAATCTTGAACACATTTCTTCAAACTGCCACACGTATTTGAACATTATATTTGCATTTATGGGTCTGAAAGTAAAATAATAATTACAATAGATTTGTATCTCTATTGTCAATCCTAAAATGTATTCGAATGGAAATTAACATGTACCAATATAGATTACTTTTTTTACGCCGAAAGTAATTACTTATCGTAGATTAAAATCGTTATTAGTAGTCGTGTTCTCTTTGATTAAGTAAATGTAATGTGAATTTGCATAAACCATACTCAGTTCGTCTCACTAGATTTTTCTTATGCCTATCAAACAGAGCGAATTATTCATAAATGACTATACTTTAAGGTTTTAATTCAAGAGTAAACTAAGCATTTTCATTTTTAAAAAAATATTTTTTTCTTGCTTAGTGATAATTGGTAAATCAGTTTACAGCGGATTCATCAGTTTGGGTATGGGGAGAGGGGGTAAGTTAAGTACCTTTAGACTGTGGAATTTCCTTGAGGGAAGGGATCGGCTTCATGAGGGTTGAGCCTACCTGTCTCAATTTCACTTTGGTGGTCAAACTAAATACGTGTACGTTAATAATTTAACCCGATATTCCTCCTTCAAATATCACTTTCGTTATAATTTTTATTTAACGATATGTTTTAAGCCTTAGGCCACTTATGCTTCTTTTAATTGTTTCGGTTATTATAGAGGGACAAAAATTAAGTTAACGGTCGTTAATTTAATATCAGTTTTATAAATCATCCTTTTACTTAACACAATGAAAATTGTTTTGGGAAGCTAAGCAACAAGTTATTTCACCCTTGTTAATACATTTTTCCATGGTAACCTTATGGTAAAATTTCTCAATTGAAACATGTTTTTCTTTTGTTTCTACGATAAAAATTGTTCGAAAGCTTCTACAGATCGTTACTGCGTGATTTACAGACAAATATTATGTATAATGTGTATAAAGAAATAAATCTATAATGTATGAATACATATCGGAAAGAGTTCC
>NW_013667362.1:183257-186324 GCF_000517525.1 Limulus polyphemus | reverse complement strand
TGATGAATTTTTTTTTTTAATTGAGTTGGGGTGCCATATGGAACTCTTACCTACATATCTAAGTACATGTTTATAGCGTTCTACTATGTATCACAAGATGGGAATGTTTTTAACATTTAATATGAATCGGAGAATATACAGAGTTAAGTGCGTTATATTAAAAAAATCTTGAAGCCTCAGCACGACATGACAGTCCATTGTAGAGTAGTTTATGTTACAAAAGGCTCCATCGTAAAGCTGTCATGTCTAAAACAAACTCCTCCTCTCTGTTCCGTTCCACAATCCATCGAGTGTACGAGAATGATGGTTTTCCAGTTCCTGTTTCGACAGTTTTATCACACAGACATCCATAGGCGTTGCGTTCGACGACTTTACCGGCATGTTTTCTTATGGAATAGCACGGATACCCATAACATTTTCCAGCTGCTGGAGGTATGCAATGGTTGAGTAAGAGGTGTGACTTGAAGCCTTATCTTGGTTAACCCATACATTGTTGACCTTGTAAAAAGCCGGTATTTCAGAAAATCGGTCTGACAGTAAATAGAGTTTACCTTGACCTTTTTATGCAGTCTCCTGATCCATAATTTACCACTAGCACAGTATTTAATGATAATCATGAATAATATATTCGAAAACGTTTTGCAACATGGGAATTTTTTTCACCGATTGACTGGTAAAAAATGGCACGAGAATTGTTAGTTATTAACAAACGCATACGTTTCGTCGATTATTATGTATTGACATAGAAGCAACTCGTATATTTGTATTTGGTATTTATGACAAAAGTAATAATGTTATTTTCCGCCATCTAATTTTGAACTACCGATCAGATAGAAAGCAGCCAGTCTGAATTATTCTACCATACACACTAAAGGATTAACTATCACTCTTATAACTCAACATAACATACAATATTTTATCGTAATGTATGGATTCAAACCCAGCTCTGCAGCTCCAAAATCCAGAACTCTACCTCATTGCCAACCAGTGCTTAGCAACTTGTGCCAATTTTCCAGATGAGATCCTACTTGATTATTTGTGTAGAGTCGTCTGGGAAACATGGACGATTTTTGCCACTGATCTTTGTATTAGTGAATTTTCAACTGTTACAAGACGCCGCCGTTTCCCTACAACGGCTGAGATACGATTTGTTATAGGTCTTTTTCCAGATGGTCCTGGGTCCCCAAATCGATCCATATTCACTTTTTCATTTCTTTTTTTTTTATCATTGCTGTTAGCTACAAGTGATAACCCCGTTTTGAAAATTCTAAATCCCCAGTCTGAACACATCCTTATGATCCGACTATAAGGGCTGTTCGCTATGCCCTTCCTAAAAGCGAATAATTTTGGTGGCATGGCACTGCGGTCTCAGAATGTAGTTATGATACATTCTGTTTAACTGTGCTGATTGGCATATTCCAAATTATTTAAACATAGCGTACTCAACCCTCTGTACTTGCGTTTTGACATATGCCATGAATCTATTTGTACTCTTTTAATAGTTATCCGTGTGAAAATGCACACATAATTTTCTCATGTGTATATCCAGAAACATGTTTTCTAAGAGTTAATCTAGACTTCTCTTTTCTGAAACTTAATGTGTCTCTATAAAATGCTTATTGTGATATCAAATCTAAGAATGTCTTCTCAAAGTGTTAATGTGTATCCAGAAATGAGTATTTTGATATGAAATCTAAGAATGTCTTCTCAAAGTGTTAAGGCCCGGCATGGTCAAGTGGTTAAGGCACTCGACTCGCAATCTGAGGGTCGCGGGTTCGAATCCCTGTCACAACAAACATGCTCGCGCTTTCAGCCGTGGGGGCGTTATAATGTGGCGGTCAATACCACTATTCGTTGATAAAAGAATGGCCCAACAGTTGGCTGTGGGTGGGTGGTGTTGACTAGCTGCCTTCCCTCTAGTCTTACACTGCTAAATTAGGGACGGCTAGCGCAGATAGCCCTCGTGTAGCTTTGCGCGAAATTCAAAACAAACAATCAAAGTGTTAATGTGTATCCAGAAATGAGTATTTTGATATCAAATCTAGGAATGTATTTCCTTATTCTTAATGTGTATCCCGAAATGCTTTGCTCAAGAGCTAATCGAGGAATGCCTTTTCTAGCTGTTAATGTTTATTCAAAAATGTTGTTTCGAAGAGATTGTTTTCTGTGGTTTTCAATTTTGTAGCCTCGGTTCGTTGCCTATATAGTTAGTGGAAGGATACAGTTATTAGCGTAGAAAAGGAGCCCGACTTGTTACTTAATTAGTTGACCATTGGCTTTATACAGCGTCGACCACTCCCCTGCCGGATGTAGCAACTGTGACCTTGAGAAGAACGAGATCATGGCGGCGCTCGCCATGTGAACTCATTAGACTACAATCGCGACATTTTTAGTACCTTATACAACCCCTGAAATCACTGTTAATAGGGATGTGGTATTATTTTTTGTACACTTAGAATGCACAGTGTGAAAAACTGTCTTCCTATATCAAGGTATCCTTTCAAAGCCACAGCCAATGATATAATTAAAAATAAGACGATAGATATTTCTGAAATAAACTTGTTTTAGTACTTGGTACATGTATATTATTGTCTCTTTTATCCTTTAATAAAATATAAGAACGTTTTTGAATGGCGATCACAACAAATTAAGCTAACTCATTTAAACATTCATGGTAATTTTTGTTTTAAATAAAAGTTAAGTTGGAGATATCTCCCTTTAACTTTCATAAAGTAGTTGATTATTTCTTTATAATATTATTCCTTAATAACCTTTGACCTTGGTATGCCCAGAATATTATTATGTTAAAAATCTAACAACTTATCTTACGTGATAAAAGTATGATATTGTTGCGTCATCGAGATCACGTGACAATTCTCACGCTCTCTTGTTTCTAGAACTATCCCGTATCTTGGCGAATGGTCTAGTATTTGCTAGATAGATAGGTTACGCTGGTATATAAAAGAGGGGAATGTAATGTGTGTGTTAGACAGTGAGTAATTGAACTGCAGTCACAGCGTATTGTTGAAGTTAACGTTCGTTCGTGATACTGTTTGTTTTAGCGCGA
>NW_013667362.1:173392-182317 GCF_000517525.1 Limulus polyphemus | reverse complement strand
TAATGTGTGTGTTAGACAGTGAGTTATTGAACTGCAGTCACAGCGTATTGTTGAAGTTAACGTTCGTTCGTTACAGTGTTGTTTTAGCGCGAGTATTGAGATTAAGTGTATCGGTAAAGTTGTATTCGGAAATAATAAACCAGTTTTATTAAGTAAAGACTTGTGTCGTTAAAGTTTCGTTGGAACGAAGTTACGGAAAAATCAATTAACACACGGAGACGTAACAATATATTGTTTTTGAGCATTAACATTTAATATATACAAGACTGTAATAATTTTAGAAGTTTTCGGTATTATTTTGAAGTAAAGTAAATAAACCTTGCAGGTCTTTTTTTTCTTTCTTACTTTCAAGAATTAATTTTTTTTTAATTAAAAAGAAAGAAGTTGTGATCAATAGTGCTTCAGTGCTAACAATCAGGGAAGAGCTTAGGTATCACGAGATTTTGATGTCTTACCAATGTGAACTACGAATTTCTTTACAGCTAAATAGTTAAGAGGGAGAAAAAAAAAAGAATAACTTGCCCCTGCTTAACGTTCAGTGTTAGAGGAGAGAAAACACGGAGTTCTTAATCATAAGATAATTTGGCGTAAAGTTAAAGGAAACATGGTTCTTAATACAATCGTATTAGGCTTACTGTATTTTTAAACACTACTTTCTTTATTTGGTCCCTTAGGGCTCTGCCGAGAAGAAGAGTGTATAATAACATTTCAAACACAATGGGCAGCCTCATCCATTGCCGACGATGCGTCTCGGCTGGCCTAATAAACTCTGACAAAGTGAAACGCGTTGTCGGCAGTTGATAAGGTGATTACAGTGTGGGTGAAATACTATTATACACTCTTCTTATCTGGAAAAACAAAAACTAATCATTTAAAAATATTGTCTTACGACAAATATAATTGATTATAAACGTAATACTTTTTTTTAAATTTAGATGTTTTCTGACGATAGGCAACTGTCGCGACTTTTTATGTCCACCGATACAAATTTAGCGTAAGAATGCTTAAGGATCACTTTACTGTATAAGAGAAGTGGGACTGTCATTTGTTAGCTTAATGATCAATTTACTCTGTACTAGAAGTGGGACTGTCATTTGTTAGCTTAATGATCAATTTACTCTGTACTAGAAGTGGGACTGTCATTTGTTAGCTTAATGATAATTTACTGTGTACGAGAATTGGGACAGTCATTTGTTAGCTTAATGATCAATTTACTCCGTACTAGAAGTGGGACTGTCATTTGTTAGCTTAATGATCAATTTACTCTGTACTAGAAGTGGGACTGTCATTTGTTAGCTTAATGATAAATTGACTGTGTACGAGAATTGGGACAGTCATTTGTTAGCTTAATGATCAATTTACTGTGTACGAGAATTGGGACTGTCATTTGTTAGCTTAAGGATCGCTTTACTGTGAACGAGATTGTCATTTGTTATTTTCAAGCAGAATAGTGCCTTATGCTAAACACATGCTAAATTAACAGGTCAGAAACTCGAAGTAGAGGCTTAGCTATCCTTATTTTAGGACTGCTAACCAGAGGGAGGGCAACCAGTCAGCAGCGTCCGCCGTCTACACGGCTACTCTTAACCGAATAGCGGCATTGATTGTCACGCTTATAAAAGCCCTCACTGCTGAAAGTACCGGAAGTGTTTTGAGCCGTATATATCGACTCGCGAAGTTCAGATATGCAGCCCGATACGCGTACCACTAGGTCATGCCTGGCGCAAAGAGTGTGTGTGTGTTACAGGTTTAATATAAATAAATGTTATAGTATTATCAAGACTCTGCTTGTAAATGATCAAGCTCTCTTTCATACAGAATCAAACAAAATAACGCAGGAAATTACTTTTTATTCAAAAGAAATAAATAGAAAAATAAAATGTTCTATAGCAGTTGAAACAGAAAATGTAATGATTGTCTTCTTAGCGTTATGATCGTGGTTATGGTTTGTTTCAAAATTTTCGCACAAAGTTTCGCATAGCTGTTCCATGCTGTAGCAAACTAATAGAAATAGAAAGATTTTCCCATTGAAAAAAACGTAAACTATTTTTAGTAACTCGGGAGTTTCTTGTGGTTAGTAATGACACAATTATCGGTTAGAAAGAGGCTATAGGAATCAATAATAAAATGTATGTCTCTTAGTTGTTGTTGCATTTTGCACAAAGTTATTCAAGAGTTATCTGCGCTAATTTTGAAGCGATAAGACTAGAGGTAAGACAGTTAGTCAACAGTACCCACTGCAATCTCATGGGCTACTCTAGTCGAATAATAGTATTTGACTGTACTCTTATAACGCACTCACGGCCTCAAAGGGCGCAGCGGGAATTTTTTCTACGATAACGAGGCGTGAACCACGGATCCATAATCCTGCACGCTTAGCATTAGGTCGTGCTCAGCCCAAATTTTTTATTAAAGCTTTGGATAAAATAGATATTCTTCTGTTGTCCAAGAAACAATAGTCTTATTCGAAAACTAACCACATCTACTGCTATCAAGTACAACGAACACTTCAAATCACTGTGAAAAAATAGTGCCACCTTGTTGTATGGACAAAATTTAGGTATAAGCAAGCAAACCGTAGACAAGGATGACGTCATCCTATACATTATACTTCTTAAAATATATATATTCTACAAGAAATGGCTGTTCCTAGAGATAGTGATTTGTCGTATGCATATCACAGATCCACTCCATACAAATACACTGTCACTAAGTTATCATAACGTCAGTTTAGAATATTTTAGTCCTACTGCCACAAACGTACTTGATATTAATGCCCTCTAGCTACAAACATGAAAAACATAGCTTATAATAGTATTTTTACAACAAACTACTTCTTTATACACTGGAGTTTACTGAATTACAATAACTTTAAACACTGAGCGTTTATATTTCGTGCCTTAATATAAGAGCGATTTTTTTTTACTTGATCCATTAGGCGTCATTTTTTTAATTAGCGGCAGAAATTAAGCAGTGTACGGAAGGTGCTCGTTTAATTTTGCTAAATAGTAAAAAAAAACAAAAACGGTTACAGTCATAAATACTTTTAGGATAAAATCTATCATTAGGTCTAAAGGTTAAACTTGTTGTTAAATTTTACGGAAGTCTAAAGTCGTGAAGGATCAATGATATAAGTTTATGCCTTTAACTGTAAGTTCATTAGGGTAACGTGAAACTTAATTACCAACGACGTAATCTCGGCCGGATTAAGGATTACACAGGCCTGCGATGGTTTTAGTGTCTTAACATTTTTAAATGTTCTGCATTAATTCCTGTACACTGAATCCGAAAATGATATCCATCTTTCCCCATCAAGTACAATTTTTTTTTTTTTAAAAACGTATTATGTACTTTTACATAAGTGAATCATTTTCATTGAAATCCGGTCACATTTTGTTATGCTTAAAATTTTGACAACACTGGCTATATATTTCTCTAGACCAATCACGACGTGAGAGTCTTATCGATCGTTCTAGAACCCACGAGAAACACACCGCTAGTATATAAACGGTTAACATTCCACATGACGTGTCATTTCTGGATAATGTTTGTTTGTGCGTGCACTTTAACATTATTATTATTTTTTTCAATATTATTTATTCGTCGCTATGGGAACAAGAGATTATGTAAATGACCCAAACATATTCCGTTATATTTATGGTAAATTTGTTTTAAATTTGATGTAAATAAGAGTTCCCCCCCCCCCTATTTGTAAAAAATCCTTACATGATAGAAAAAAAAGGAATAATATTTTCGAAATCTACATAGCTGAATTATGGAAAATCTATTATTAAAACCAAAACAACTTTCATGAAGTTTAAATTCGCAGGCCTGTGTTATTATTACATACTTCACATAGGTTTAATTTTAGTTTGGGCTATATCTTAGAAATTAATGAAGAATTTAAAATTAGTTTTAATGCTAATCTTTTAATTTTACAATAAAATGGCAATTTATTCAAGGTTTAATTATTTATTACAGTAGATCTAAGTTTATTAGTCAAATTGTTCAGAAATTGGTGACCTATAGGCTACATTATAAATCGTGTTGTAAATTAGTATAGCATTGATTATTAACATTAGTTGTTTTAGTTTTTCTGTTACACATACAGTAAGTTTGTGCTATAATTCTAGTAATCGTGTTTATGTCTTACTGAGGATATTTTAGTTTGGTGGTTTGTAATCAAGAATTAAACTATTCAGTAATTATTTAGAAATTCGAAACGTGTGTTCAATGTATTATTTTACGAGCGATTTCAGATATAAGCTTACATTAGTGTGTATTATTTAACAAAGAAAATAAATGTTGTAGGTATTAATTTTTAAAACGTCATATGTTTAAATAAAAATTTTAAAAAATTACATTTAGATTCTGAATGCACGTTTAACAGATGACGTATTTATTAATTGTAACTAGAATGATTGTTAATTAATGTTTAAAAGTTAAGCAGCACTTTTACAGTGCATGCAGAGATCAAGTGTCATGAACGTTGTTGTTGAAACTTTTTTCAGTAACTTCAAGTCATTTAAAGATTGCGTTAGATGCTTTATTAAGAATCTCAATTTCGAAAATATCGAATTTGTAATTAAAGAGGTTCTACGTGTGGATTTAGTTAGAGCTGGCTGAATTATGTTTCAAACTTTAATCATGTTTGTGACTGTAATCATAAAATATGTAGAGTTTTTCACTAAGGCTTAACACAAAATATGGCTGGCAATAATCTACAGTTCCTGATTTGATTTTAGACATTAACGAATGCGCCTCCAATCCGTGCCAAAATGGCGGTACCTGTGTGGACAAAATCAACTCCTTCCAGTGTATTTGTAAAGAAGGCTGGAAAGGACCAATTTGTAGTCGGAGTAAGTGTAGTAGTTCGTGGCTTTATTTGTATTCGTATGGTTGATTGCATTTTCTGATATTGTTGTCAATTATTATTATTATTATTATTCAAACAGATTTAATTATTGTGTACAAAGTTATGAACCACCTTCCATCACTTACCATGACTTTTAGTTTTTGTTTCATCATCTAATTCAAGTTTACGTACAGTTAGTTAAGTATTTTATTTATTACTTCAATTACTCAGAACTCATATTGAAGTTTATTGTTTTTCTAACTCAAATTTACAAATTCAAAACCGCAAACATATTCTAATAAACAGTATAGTCTATTATGTACATCTGATAGTTAAATATTCAATCTTATCCGTAGAAATTGTTTTTTTAATTATGTACAAGTGCTTGGAAAACACTATACGTGATAAAATCTGTTTAAATCCATTTAATCTCCGTAATCATCAATATTATTCACAGTCTGTGGTTTTCAACCTTTTGACCTTTTCTACATACGCGAATTCCTTGTGGTTCCCAATAGAAATGAACTCAGTATACCTCTGGTGAAAACATTAGATATATGTATATAAAAATAAATAAACTATACTATATATTTTATTACTGTATTCTCAAGCTAATTGCAGATCCCAGTTGAAAACTTGTGTACACTGTTTTTGACCCACTTCTCTTAGAGAGAAGATAAATGTATCTTTCTAATGTTATATGTGAAATCTGTGTTTGAATTATAACAATGTTATATTGTATGTAACAAGGAATAATAGGAAATTAGTATTACATTTTATCAATGATTCATAATTACAGAAGAACTCTGAGTTTCGGCTATTTTCATTTTGCGCTACAAGGCTTTATTTACTTGTGGCAACATTTTAAAAAATACAGTACAATATCCACTTAATTGTTAATACTGATTGAGTATTCTTACTTAAACGACTGATATGATCATACTGATGAAAATCAGTCAATATTTCTATCAAGCTATTAACAGTGTAAAAGTGCTTTACTCTAAAAGTATTCCTTGTTTGTAGTTTAAATCCTGTCAAAAATTCACGTTTGAATTTTGTATTTTAAAGATATTTAGTTATATCTGAACGATTGGCTTCACAGAAAACTTTGTGCTACTGCTAGAATATTAATCATAATAGAAGACAACAATACGACATTCAAAGCATAAAATAGCTATCACTATTTTCAAGAGAGGCCGTTTAGTAAACAAAGTGTGGTCAGCGTGAGGACCATTGATAATTGTTTAGCGATAATTTCTTATGTCAAGTTGAAATAAGAACCAATGAGCGGCAACAGGAACGGAATGAATTCATAAAAAAAGAGCCAGAGGCAATAACAGAATCTTAGCATGTTAATGGTAAGAAAGAGACCCCAGCGCTATCCCCCGTATTTTCCCCTTCCATATAGTTCCGCACCAGATTTCATCCCTGAACAATACTTATCTACCTGATGGGGCGTTACCAAGGTTACAGAAACTGTCCGTGAAATAACACACAATTATAAAGGCAATGTATAAGGTCAATGTTTGTAGATACCTGAGTACATTGACTTGGTAAATGCCTACATTGCTTGACTACTTCAAAGTTGGGGGTCTCTATATTTAATTAATAACCAGGATAACTCCTAGTTATTAGTTGAATATATGGATAATCAGTCTTGAAATAATTTTTGACCAGTGCTTATTTTTACTAAACAGGTTTAATTTTTAATAAAAAGAAATCCGCTACTTAAGTTTGAAACAATTTAAAGTGAATCCTCAATAGTCGCAACACTTGATTTTTTTAGGCAAGATTAGAGTAAATTAATCAATGAGACCTTTGTTTCCCCATTTATTAGCTATATTTTTGTACGCCATCAATACCAAGTTGGTTTGGTTTGTTTTAAAATTTCGCGCAAAGCTACACGAGGGCTATCTGTGTTTCTAATTTAGCAGTGAAAGACTAGAGCGAAGGCAGCTAGTCAACACCATCCACCAACGAATAGCGGGATTGACGGTGACATTATAACGCCTCCACGGCTGAAGGGGCGAGCATGTTTGGTGAGACAGGGATTCGAACCCACGACCTGCAGATTGTGAGTGGAGCGCCCTAACTACCTGGCCATGCTAGGTCCGCAATACCAAGCATGGACCGCGCTTGTACCTGATTCGATTTTATTACTCATCAGGATCTCTATTAGCCTACCCTCAGATTGAAATTATTTTAGGCAGGATTAGAATAATTAATCTATGAAACCTTGGGCCTCGTTAAAGACATTAATCGAAAGGGTTGGACCTCCCGAGTCCAAAACTGTAATTAGATCTCAAATCGGTTAAGAGATGACGGAGCTATGAGCTAAAAGTTTGTATTTAAAAACAACAACAACTCAGAGCCGTTATGTCGCGGCTAAAAATAAAATTTGCTCACACTAATTATATATCTGTTACTAATTCATATATTCATTTTTACAAAGCAATTCAAAGCCAATACAGATTGATATTCAAAGGTGTTTTTCATGCTGTCCAAATATTATAACACTACGAATTTGAATCAGTCCCCCACCCCAAAATAGATAGAAATCATATGTATGGAGTTTTTTTTTAATAAGTTTACATTGTCTTTTATCTTTAATTGCAAAGTATTTTTCGATTTTTAATAATCAGTACATAATAAAACAGTAAATTAATACGATATAGATACATATTGTATATAGAGGTTGTATACGTCATTCATGTTAAAACTATTGTGGAGCCTCACCACGTCGTTACATTCCATTTTGCCACATCCAGTCGAGCTTTATCTAACGACTCTACATTTTGACAATAGCCCTGCATTGTAGTTTCTATTGCAAAATCTCCGTCGTAAGACTGTCATTACAAACATTCACCACCTCTTCCCGCATGCTTTCCATAATACATCTAGTGTAAGAATATGACAATTTCCCAGCACCTGTTTCAACAGTCCAATCCCATATAAATCCAAATGCACTGTGTCCAGAACTTTACCGGCATGTCTTGCAACTTGACTAGTATGTCTTTGCATGGAATAGCATGACTACGTGTTTCATTATCCAACTGTTTGAGGTATGACTGGAAACCTTATATTGGTAAGCCCGTACATTTTGACCTCGTGTCCGTACGCAATTGGTATTTCTGTATGGTACAAACAATCCAGAACATTGATCTGATAATAACAGAGTCCGTCTTGATCTTTGCATCCACTCTCCTGATTGATATTTCCCCCCTGGCACAGTATCCAGTGGTTATGATGAATTCCTTCGAAAATGTCTAGTGAAATGACATATACAATTGTTGGGTATTTTTCTCTCCCATTGAGCAGTAGAAAATGGCACAAGACTTGTTACAGTTATCAGGGTACACGTGCACTTGGTCGAGTGTTATCACGTATTGTCATTTTATTTTCTGGCTGGGTACTGTTCTTGCAGTTTTCTACAGATGGTCTAAATAAACTACAAGTCTTTTCTTGTACGTTTATAGGAAAACGAATTAGGTAATGCAGTCACGAAAATCTGTTTTTAAAAGTGTCACCATTTTAAATATATACTCCTTTTTTCAGAGCATAGCCACTGTGCTCTTAATCCCTGTGTGAGTGGAGGAACGTGCACAGACCTTGGAGACAACTTTATATGTCGATGTCCTCGTGGATTTGAAGGCCGTACATGTCAAATAGGTTAGTGTCATAAAAAATAACCATAACCCGTTATGTTTGTAGTAAAATATAATTTACCTTATATCAGAATGTAATCAGTTATGTTCATGTAATAAATATCATAGGTTCTCAGACAGTGAAAGTACAAATATATTCGTTTAACTTTATTTGCAGGGACGTGACGAAATCAGTAAAACTTTCAATATATTATTGATTTTTGCTATTATTTCGCTGTATTTCTGAGTACAGAGTTTAGAAATCCAAATGCTTATATTTCTTAAATAGAAGCTACCAATAATATTATTTGAATTGTAAGAGTGGAGCAAAAGTAAGAATTCTTCATGTGTAGGAGGGAGGTTGACTTATTCTATATGTTTGCATTTTCCCAGGAGGGTTTCGCCCATTCATCGAATACAAATGAG
>NW_013667362.1:171897-173102 GCF_000517525.1 Limulus polyphemus | reverse complement strand
TGTTTACGGTTCACAACTCTAAGTATCACACATAACTATAAATCGTTTCTTAAAATAAGTAAAATGCACACATGTTATTTGAGGTTTGTCTTTTGTGTGTGTGTGTGGAAACTTTCAACTCCAGTGCTGGAGTCTTTATCAAGTATTGGTATTTATGGCAAAACTACTATGGCTATCTGCCGTCGTCGCTAATTTTGAACTACTGACCAGAGGGAAGGCAGCACCTTAACACTCACTTTCAACGCTAAATAATTATCTAGTCACTCATATACCGCACCCACAACTTAAAGCGTGGTGAATAGTTTGTGGTATCACACGGATTCGAATCCATCTCACCGGCTCCGTAATCCAGAGCTCTACCAAAATTGCAACCCGCGCTCCGTTTTCACCCTGCGCAACTTAGTTAGCGTAGACTTAACCAGTTTGTTGTCAGTAATCAGTTGAAAATTTATACCAAATAAACATTCAAAAAACTGGGAAAACGTACATGTATTTGACCGAACATTGAAATGGGCAGCAACTGCCTAGTTCAGTGTGATACGAGAAGTGAAAGTCTCGGAGGACTATTCAAAAAAGTAGCTCAGGTGGAAATGACGATGCTTCGAAAGAATTCACACGTTTCGTCATCAGGTCCCTGAGCTACTTCTGTAGGTTAGTCCTCTAAGACTTTCTCCTCAAGTGTCACTCTGAATTAGGCAGTTTTAATTTCAACTTTGTCTGTTTATTATGAAGACCCTGACTAAATCATCTATAAAAGATTAGTACATTTTATTTATATACTAATTTATGAGTTTAAAACGTTATTGAACTTGTTTTCTCTGCTATAATTATTCCAAGTTTCACACTGTCCTCCATTAGAACATATTACTTTTAGTAAACATTAAAATGTTTTTAATATTATTGTATACTAGACTACTTGTGACCCGTTGGGTCACCCAATATTCAGAGGTTATGAAGAATTTAAGCTAATTTTAATATTGCACCGAAATGAAGGTTTATTTGATATAATTTAATTAAATATTTCAATCCATTCATGTTATTCATAATTCAAGAAAATATATTTGATTGTTGATCGGGAGTAAAAGTAAAGACCATTTAATTTTTCAAAAAAGTGAAGTCAGAGTTTTCAGGTATTGTGATGAATTAGTTCATTATGTTGTGGTCTTTCCTCTCAAACCTTCTAGAAATAAGAAACAGTAACACTT
>NW_013667362.1:161703-171313 GCF_000517525.1 Limulus polyphemus | reverse complement strand
ATGTTGATAAAAGTGACCCGAAAAACGGCGCTAACTCGGTAACCCGTGGGCCGATTTTTGCGAAACTTGTTTTATTCTGTTTCTGTTCTCATTTCATTACAAATATGGCGTTATTGTATGCCGTTTTTACTGTATTTAATTACAGACAAACAAACAAACAATCTCAGCATTTTAGTAGTATATAGATATGTAAATTTGAAGCATTGTTATGAGGGCATGTCATACGTTATCAAACAGGCAGCGGAACTGTCCAGTTCACGTTAACTACGAATGTTTTTTTTTTTCACTATTCCTCTTAATTTGTTCATAGCAGATTCACAATAGCAGCGTGTAAAAACAGAATTTCAAAATCCATCTTTTGTCTCGCACAAGTCACTGCCCTATAGGCCTTTCCTTCAATACCGGAACTCGTCAGCTGGGCTGGACGATATGAGACAAAAGATTATCTGAAGTTGAACAAGTTAAGAGGAATGTGAATATTAAGTATGATATGTGGTATACGGTGGTGGAAAAAAAATTATTGGATCATCAGTTTTTTTTCAAACCTCTCTTTGGAATCATCGTCTGTTTTGAGACCCTAGGTGCAAACGTGTCATGTATGATGCAATACATTATAATTATTACATCAGCAGCTTTATAGGCTGTCTAGATATTGTATCAACCGTTTTTGGCTATAAAAAGAGGTTCTTACTGAGAGTTAGTTTGGATGTCTATCTGCGTGTGATGCTACCATAGTCAAGGATTGTTAGTTAACGCCACAGAAAAAAGCAGCTATTGTTTCTTTGAGAAAAGGACTTCCAACAAAGCAGATTGCTATAAGAATTTAATTTAATCAGTCTACAGTGAGTCGCTGGGTGTAGAAATATAGAGAGACTGACTTCGTGGAGTGGTGGAAGAGAAGGGGTAGGAAGAAAGTTTCCACAGCAACTGACGATCGTGTTCGGAAACGCATGAGCCTGCAGAATCGTCGACTGTCATCCGCAGATCTCAAATGAGCATGGCAGGAAACTTCAGGGGGGCACTGTTACTCACTCTGCACACCATCTAGTTTCGCTAGTGTTCAGCCAGCCTCACAGAAAAACAGCAAGAAAGAAACCACTCTTTCCTAACAAAATGAACTAGGCCAAAGAGCATACTGACTGGATCGAAGAATGTGGAGCAAAGTGATCTTTTCAGGCGAATCAAAGTTCAACCTGCATGGATCATATTAGAAGCACGTAAAGTCAACATTTCCGGATCACTTCAGTAGAGCTGGCCAATGCACATTCAGGATGACTATTCCATGCCACAGGACTAAAAACGTTGATATTTATGCACTCTATGCAGTAGACAATCCACGTGTATTGAAAAAGACATCTTATATTTTATTTCATTGCTTCAGGTGAAGGACTGTCTTTGAAGGGAGAGGATCAAGACACTACGCTGGCCCAGCAACAGCCCAGATCTTAACCCTATTGAAAACTTCTAGAAGTTAATGGGTAACAAAGTGCAAGAAAAGAAACCGAGAAGCACCTTAAAACTCCAGGAAGCCCTAATCTGCGTGTGGCATCATGAAATCACCCCTACCTACATTCAGTCTATCGTGCACTCTATGCCACGGCGATGTCAAGACCAGAAGAGGCACAGCCAAATATTAGAAAGAAACGGACTCTGTGACCACTTTTCGTCAATTGTATTAGTGGTTTTATCTTTAAAACTAGGTTTTTTTACTCGGAGAACATTTTCATATTTGCCAAGTATTTGTTGATTACCTGTTCTAATACGTTTGTCACAGTTGGTTTCTTAATAAAGATGCATATGTGTTTGGATGACTGAAATATGAGTGAGCTTACACCACCCAATGTCCATAACTATTTTACACTAGTTCTGGCACTTTCACAATCTACAATGTCATAAAACATTACAGAAAACAAGAAAAATGTGAAAACATTAAGTGGTGCAATATTTTTTTTTACACCATTGTATATATAAAATCTCCATGGGTTGTGAGAAATACAAATCAACACACATACATACACACACACATGCGTGTTTTCAAAGGTCCAAAGGTAATTCAAACTTAGCTATTTAGAACACTGTGGGGATAAAAAAAAGATAAAAGGAATATCGTAAATCTAATATTATGATTGTAGTTTGGACCAAGCAACCGTATAGTGATACTTTTACAGACGTCGACCGTATTTATATTACAGAGAAAAAAATATACAAGTATTAAGCACAAGCAAAAGTGCTCGTCCCCAGTGACGGGAAACGTTTAAGTTAATCTATCAATTTAAATTATTTCATGAACTTTAAAAAGGTTAATTGTGTTGCACTCATGGTTTCACTCAGAGCCAAAGCTGTGAGATACGTATACCGCCCACCGCAAAAAGTAAATGTTGAGCATTTCAGTCATGCTAAGAGCCGCTCAACAATAACATACGGTAAATTTACATTTTTATTCTTTAAGTTACGTCACATTTTGAAATGTAAATGATGGATAGTACGTGTGATTAATTCCTAACAATTTAGTATAGAATATCATGCTTGCAAAATAAAATTTGGCATCAACATTATTCATGCCTATTCTTCCGTCAATGCAAAAGTGAATCTTGAGCTTTGCCTGCATTGCAGCTTTTCAAGCGGGAGACAGACGAACGCTCGGACAGGCTCCACGGTTCGTAATATACATAAGATTGTAGAGTCCCTTGTGTCATGTTTAGTATGAATCTGCACTGACAGTAGACAAAATGAATGTGCTAAAAGAAGGGGATTACTAGTACTTCAGGATCTTGTGAAATGCAGCACAATAAAAGGTTATATAATAACCAAGTATTTGCAAGATGATCAATACATATATTCACTATATATCTTCTTCTAAGATATCTCATCTTGTAATTACGAACATTGGTACATTAGTTATGTACACAACTTTTTAAAGGTAACATTTTTTAATAAAATGGTGTATATTTGGGGCAAGCTCCTTTTAGTTTACTTTTTTCATATATCATAGATACATTACTTAAAGACTCGAAAAAGGTATATATAATGGCCATATACATCTGTTTGATGTCTTGGTAATAGGAGGTTTAACATGTATACTTCGTAAGTTCATAACCATGCAGAAATTTAAAAAATAATCTAGAAGAATATAACACAACATTCAATGGAATATTGTATAAATTTCGATACTTACTATTTCTTTAGTTCGCTGTCATATTAGTAGGCCTTATTTGATAAAAATTCCTAAAAAACTGTATCCTAATAGTCCTTTGGGGGGGGGGGCAAAAATGTAACAAACCCTATTTCCTAACATATCTATCATTGCCTTGCTTTATATCAACCTTTATTTGGCAAGTTAAGTATAATTGCCATGCCTATAGGCCTTAAGTTATATGTACTTCTGTAAGACTTTTCCGTCTCTTGGGTTCGCCGTTTCTGGCTGAAGAAGTTGTGGTATACATCTTGAGGTTATTTGGTTGTTTCTCAACACTGATATGCTAATTTTTTTATCCTGAATTTATTTTAAGAACTGTAAGATTGTTAACGTTTTCTTTTCTTTTAATCCACAAAAGGTGGCATGCCAGTAAGGTAATGTGGGCACTGGTTAATTAAGGAGAAATAAATTCGTGAGACGGGTTGGTCGTAACTCAAATAATCGTGCAGACATTTGACAGCGTATCTTGCTTCCTATCGCGCCGTCTACTTGTTCCGAAACTTAAAAAATAAATATTTGAGCTAACCTTTTCAGCGCCATCTCTTGGCAGTGATGTTTTAGCAACATTGAATGAAGGCCTCAGCCCAGGGGCCTTTGTATATTTTTATATTCCAGGAAGACGCGTAACAAAGAAGATTCCATGACAGCACTACTTTACTATATCCAATTTACCCGCAAAACAATTAAATTATAACCTTCATAATAGTTTGAAATAAAATGAATGATAATTGTGGAAATAATTACACATATTAAAATATTTTATGTAATTTCATCGTTATTTATTTTCTACTTTTATATTTCAACCAGCTTGATTACATTCAGTGTTCTATGACCTTGTATATCTTTTGTGCAAATATTTACTAAGGTAATGTTTCTTAAACATTTGTTACATATGTAAAGTTGAAATTTGTTATTTGTAATTGCAGCTAAAAACCCTAGTTGCTACTCCAGTCCATGTCAGAATGGTGGCACTTGTATCAACATGGGAACTGGGTTTTCTTGTCTATGTAAGCAAGGTTACGAAGGTCCCCTGTGTCAAAACAGTGAGTATTCTCTTTGTTGTCTTTCAAGATATCTCTTCAGTTTCTTATGGTTGTAATAAAAATCTAAATAAAGTTAGCCAATTCTAAAAAGTAGCATAGTTTAATTAATAGTAATTCATTTGAAGAGATTAAAACAGGAACAAATATCAGCCCAATTTCCTGTCTATTGAAATTCATTTATAATGATATTTGATATAATGATTATACAGAAGCATACACAAAATACCATTTTTATTTCATACATAATCAAAAACATCTTAGGTGTGAAGAAAGGTGCGGCCAAAAAAGGATTCAGTGTGGGATTTAAAATATTACTTTGATTTACCCACCATCACGCCCCAAACTGAACAAAAAACGTGGCCTGGCTAACTAATGAATAAATATTTGCTGTAAAATTCTTATCAATGCCATAAGTGTAGCTACCAGTTTGGCCGCTAATTTTGATTTCGTTACTTTTAATGACATACTCAGTCTTTTTTTGGGCCACACCTATTTTTCACACCTAAGATATTTTTGATTAGATATCATGACTTTTGTCAATACACACCAAAAAATCACAGTGGGTAAGAAAGTGACACTTGATAGTAACCAACATTAGCTCCAGGATCGCAACCCTATTATTCGGAACAGACCTATACTTTACATAAGCAATCTGATTCTTTAAAATATATGGTGGTAGTTTTCCTCTTCTAAAATAGTGTTAATAACTTCCTTTATAGTAACGCCATGGGATATACATTAACAGTTTCTTATCATCAGAAGCATGCACTTGGTATCAAGCATAATTATTTATGCTAATTGCTAAGCTAATATCAAGTGACGCTAAACACTCTTTAATTAGGATAAATTCATAAAGTTTAGTAAATTTGTGCTTATAATTTGGCAATGAACAAGGAATAATTACCGTTCACTCGTATGATTCTTTTGAAATCTTGAACTAGAAACTGCTAATCTAGTTTTCTTGGCCTACCCAATAGCTATGTATCTGCACGTTCTTTCACCCTTGAGTTTTGCTGCTCTATATCAGCCGTCTTTAATCCGAATGACTAAAAAACGGTCCACTTTAATTCTAAGGTGAAGCTGTAGTAAAGTTTTTAGACAGATAGCTCACGTGACATTTTGCTTAGGCCTACGTAAAAATTTGTCAAATTTGAGCGGTTTTATTGAATAACTTTGTACATGTGGCTTATATTTAAAACAAATGAGACATTTAATTGTAGGTTGTAAAGATCTATCAGTGTTCCAAATTTGAAAGAATCCATAAAAGTTAAATATGTCTTTCTGTCAGATAAAATTACCGTACTTTTGGTGCGAAGAAAAAACAATTAGAAGAAATTCAAGCAAATTTCGAGACTTTATATCTCGTATATTTCTTAATGGATTGCCTTGAAATTTGGTATGTGAAGTAAGGATCCATAAGAGCACATCCACTGAAAATGCTTATTAGTTTGGATTACCACAGCTCGAGCTACAAAGAATGGAAACTCGCTAAACTATCACTGGTGTTAATAACACATACTGTGTCCTGTAGGTTGTTTTGGCCGCACGATACACTATCGTGTGTCTTGATATGTGTATGTGAGAGGGAACTAAGAGAGTGTACATAAATCCATATAAATAGTACCTATAGGAACAAGTTCATTTCCAAAAGCTTGTAAAAGATTATATGACCATATACAGTGCGTGTGTGTGTGTGTATATATATATATATATATATATATATTAATGAAAAACTTGCATCCAGATATATACGTAATAAATACATCAGGTTATGTATGAACTATTCTGCTTAAATTTAATCTTTTCACAAATAAGTATCTGCTATAGCAATTAAATATGTTTGTGCAGTAAGAACATCTGCAGACTATAGGGAAACAGATTTAAATTAAAAGGTTTACAGTGTAAGAACACCAGAACAGAATTACATTAAAATATTTGCATAATAAGACCATCTGCAGACTAAATGGAAACATATTTTCATTCAAAGGTTTACACAGTAAGAACAGTAGAGTTTAGTAAACTGGGTAACAAACAAAGGTATTTCCAGTAGGATCGACTCGCAATCTGCGGGTTCGAATCCCCGTCATACCAAACATGCTCGCTCTTTCAGCAGTAGGGGTGTTTTTAAATGACGGCCAATACCACTATTTGTTGGTAAAAGAGTAATCCAAGAGTTGGCGGTGGGTGGTGATGACTAGCTGCCGTCTGTCTAGTCTTACACTGCTAAATTAGGGATGGATAACGCAGATAGCCCTCGTGTAGCTTTGCGTGAAATTCAAAACAAACAAACAATCCAGTAAGAATATATATATGCCAGATATTATGTAAGCAAGACTGTACTGTAGAGTAAAGACATCATATTATCTGTGAATAAACTTGTATTCAGAGATATATACAATAAGAATATCAAACAAAAATTAACAGGTTTAGGTATATTTCATATGTATAGGCATGAACATTTCACAGTTAAAAATGATTGATTAAAGACCGGTTTATCATTCAGGATGACTGGGTTTTTTACTTGTTATTTTTGTTCAGTGCAACATTTCTAAATCTTCTAATTTCTTACCAGATAGTGATTATTGCAACCCCAATCCTTGCTACAATAAAGGCAGATGTGTGAGTGGATTAAACTGGTTCCGGTGTGAGTGTGCTAAAGGATTTGCTGGATCCAACTGTTATATTAATATCAATGACTGTGCTTCCTTTCCCTGTAAAAATGGAAGCACCTGTAAGGATGGCATTGTTGACTTTCAGTGTTTTTGTCCCCCAGGTTATACAGGAAGACAATGTAACATAGGTAAATATTAGCTTAGCACAGAACTTTTTATTATAGTTCGTTACAAATCATTTTATGGGGTGGTCGAAAATTAACTTTCCTATTTTAAAATTTATTAATAAACTAACCAAGGAAATGCAACCATGAAGTTTTCAACACCTTGTAGCCTCACTCGAACAGCTTTTATTAACATGTCAGTAGACTTCTGTATGTACACTATTAGTGGCTCTCAGCACATCTAACTGATTTTCTATTTCAGTCCACATTCACTGCAACCAGTAGCGTGAAAAGGTGGGGGGGGGGGCTCCGGGCATCCATATCGGGAGGGCATCCAACGCAAAGAGTCGAATCGAATTGTAGAACCCTTTCCGCCCTTCCCCAAGGTCTTAGGTACAAGGCCCCGGGCATCATAGAACATCTGCACGCCACTGACTGCAACATATCCACAGTTATAGTGGCAATGGCTTCTGTTATTCTCGTCTTTATCTCCATGATGTTTCCTATAGATGTGTGATACACGATATCCTTAATACCCCCGTACTTCTTTCCTGTACTGGCATCTGTAATTATGCTGCATCACAGTCACTGACTTGGTCTATGCAAGCCAAACTATGCATTGAGCATTTTCTTGCACAGTTGCCATTTTATGGAGTAACGTTACTCACTGCAGTGAAAAATAAACATAACAATAAAAACTGTTTGAGTTCGGCTACAATATGTTTAAAATTGCATGGTTGTATTTCCTTAGTTATTTAATTATTAAATTCTAAAATAGGAAATATACTTTTGGCCATTCTGTATGACAAACTCAGAGGAAACTATCTTCCTGTCTTGGTATAATTTGTTAATTTGTTTTTAGTCATAGTAATCTTCTAATTTTTTACATATTTTCTAAGATTTATGAAAATATTGTTACGACAGCGGAATTCACGTGACGCTGGTAACACGTAATGAGTATCTAGAACGTTCGTGAAGGCTCGAGTTTTCTCCAGACGCCCTCTAGTC
The DNA here is from genome assembly GCF_000517525.1 of Limulus polyphemus. Taxonomy (NCBI): domain Eukaryota; kingdom Metazoa; phylum Arthropoda; class Merostomata; order Xiphosura; family Limulidae; genus Limulus; species Limulus polyphemus. The sequence continues at coordinate 163,290 of NW_013667362.1, read as the reverse complement.
CGTATATATATAAGACCGGCGAGAAGTGACGGCATAGAGATAGATAATTGCAGACAGGCAGAGATAGAGACGGACAATTGAGTAAAGCGCGTGAATCGTTCGTTCTGAATTATAGCGTGTGTTGAAGTTAAAGTGACTGTGGAAATTAAGTGTATTGCAAAGTTGAATTGAGAAAAAATAAACTAGTTTTATTTAAGAAAAGACTTGTATCGCTGAAGTTTCTCGGAAATAAATTATACGGGAAATTAACAAACGACCAGAGACGTAACAATATGTTCAAGAGAGATGATGATAAAAACCCTGTAACCCGAGTGCTTTCGAAAGGTGAACCTTTCAAAAGTGCTCGGGTTATAGGATTTTTATCATCTTGTATCAAAACTTCTTGAACCTATGCGTTTTTCTGACATCATGAATATTCAAGATAGATGTTGTTTGTGTGTATACATATAGATATATATGTATGTTTTGCTTATATTTAGATGCCACTGTAGATGCAAATAATGGTTAAGAATTTATTTGTTATAAAACATTCTTGTAAATCATTAGAGCTTCAAATATGTATATAATGAAACTTTTTTCTTGCTTTTGACAGAGGTAGGCAAGAGACAATGTGAGTGGAATGGTTTTACTTATAACCATGGCAGCACATGGGAGAAAGATTGTAATACCTGTTTCTGCCAAGATGCAGAAGTAACCTGTACCAAGGTAAGTAAACAAAATTATAATTTTACCCATAATAAGAACATTCCTTACTTATTTCCTTAGAAACCAGTATTACTGAAACATCAAAACAAAAAGAGAAGCTTGTGGATAGAGAAGATACGAAAAAGTGCTAGAGAAAAAAGCTATAAAAAGAAATAATGAAAACTGGACAAATAATTAAAAGGGAAATAAAAAGATAACATTGACAGCTTTCTTTTTTCAATATTTTGTTTGATATACCTCAAAACATTTTTCAGGCAGTTTGTGTATTTGTTCTTGACATACCAATACTCTGGCTCAGACATTTTGTATTGTCTCCACCCATTGGTTACTTTATTTTTGTTTTCACAATCTAGGTGTGTCATTCTTGTTTTTTTATGGTCATTATACTGAAGATTTTATAACATTTACCTATACTATCAAAGGTACCTTTCAGGGGAAATGATGTGACAGTGTTCTTGTATGTCATTTCCTGACAGTAGAAAGGGAGAAATTGAAATGGCTGATAAACTTTTTTTTAAATGAGAAAAAAGAATAAAATAAGAGGTTTTAAAATTCCTCATTAGCATATGCAATAAACCTTTAAAATGTCATGATGGTCAGAGCTAGTTCAGAAATGTGTGTTGTTACACGCAGTCACAAATACAGTCACAAGCCACAAAATAGAATACATATTGTTGCGTCAGCGAGGTAACGTGACTAGTGTCACGCCCCCTGCTTTCTGGAAATATCTTGTACCTTCGTGAATTGTCGGGAGATTACTAGATATAGGGTAGTCTGGTATATATATAAGAGGGTGACAACGTGACGGAAGATTAACAAGGTGTGTGTAGGTAGTGCGTAATTGATCTGCAGTGAGAAAGCATTGTTGAAGTAGAGCTCGTG
>NW_013667362.1:157655-160777 GCF_000517525.1 Limulus polyphemus | reverse complement strand
CGAAGTTACGGAAAAATCAATTAACAAACGGAGACGTAACAATATCATACTCTTTCATTTCAACTTGAGCCCTGAACTCATCCATTTTAACCTTAAAATTCCTAACATTAGAACAATAGTAACTAAGCTTGTCTTTAAAACTATTATTTATGTTCAAAACTTTTTTCCAATTTCCTCATTGTTCTAGCTGTCCAATCAATTTCCTTATTCCTAATTTTCTAATCTCCTTTACCACTACGCGAGTTTAGTTTAAACTGTCTTTATTAAATTTCTTTAGATCTTTCCTATACATCTTACTATCTAGCCTTGTTAAGTGGAGCCCATCATTAGTGTATAATTCACCCTTACCCTTAAAACTGTCTTTCAGGTACAACCAGCCTAAATACATTTATAAGTAAGCTTATTTGTGATACACATATATTAGAAAAAATATGTAGTTTTCTTGTATTAGAGTTGGTTAGATTTATTTAAAAAAATGTTTTCAGACATTAATATGTTTTGATAATCTGAAAAGGATTCACGTGATTTAATATCATATATGAAAATATCCATTCACTTTCAATGATCAAGAGTACATAATATCTTTGACCTTTTTTTAATTAGTTTTGGTGTGGTTTTCCAAACTGCTTGGCTGACCCAAACTTCACAAGTGATATGATTCATCAGTGTCCTCAAGGACAAATATGTGTCCCTGATTTTGATAGCACTTGTTTTGTTCCTCCTTGTTCTTCAAGAGGAAGGTGTTCTCTCACAGGAAACTTAACCAAAAGCTCCACAGATGTATTACTTTCTAATCTCAAATGTAAACCAAACTCGGCTGAATTAGACAACAACTGTGCAACTATTACCTTGGTGTTCAACCATAGTAAGATACTACAGGTACTGTTGAATATTGCCAATATTTAAAATAAGTTCGTGTAATAACAGGTTGTAATGAGTATAAAAATTCTCTCTTTCTGTAAAAATTTTAATTTGTGACACTTTAAGTAGTTGTGTTTTTTCAACTATGTATAACTAAATATTTGATTTAAAAAGAAATCCTAGAAAACAGACTATTATAACTAAACTTCTAATTTAAAAAAAGAAAAGTGATCCCACAAAAGATCACCAAATAAAGTGTTTATAAGCTAGTTTTATCAATTTTGAAGGATATTTGGGCTTGTTTGTTTTTCTAAAGGCATAAAACCAATACACTTATAAAACAACTATTGATAAATGTAGAGCATCCTCGAACAAGTTTGCCATTGTTTTGATGATAGTTTTTCATATTGTCCTCAGTCAGTATAAGTTTGTCAATGATTAGTTAGCATTAAATATTATACTAAACATTTTGCTTACAGCAAGTTTTGATTAATCTTGTTTTAAAAGAGAATTATTGTATACAAACTTAAATGTTGTTGTCAAATTTGAAACTTAAGACATACATCAACTAAAAATACCTGCATCAGTAAATTGTTATTATATATATATATATATATTTTGCTACATTTATTCATAATCAATTATAACATTTACAGTTGAATAGTGTGAAATCTTTATATTAATAAAAAATTTTAAGAATTAAGTATTACTTCTACATATAATTGTTTTTTATTTCTTTTTTACTTTCTTGTTTCAAAAAACTTAAAGTTCCATCTGCATTAATCTTGTTCTAATTCAAATGTACTTGTACAAGAATGAAGTTACAAGAAGGGTAAATGTAGAATTAATATCTTCATTATTTACTAGGCATTGACTGGTTGGTTGTGTATATTTAACATCTTAGGGACTGACAGTTGAAAGTGTGTGTGTACAGATACGAAAATTACCTAAACAACTGAACTATACATCAAACTACACAGTTTTTATTCTTTGTGACCAAACAGAAGATGAATCAGACAGCATTGAAGTAGCAGTGGTAAGATTCTGTTTGAAGATTTTTCCCCAAAATGAATAGAAAAATATAGTAGTATGTAATATATTTAATAAATCTTTGACAATTTTAAGACTAGATGTAACATATTAGATAGGTGTAATGTATTTTGGATAGAAAACTTTTCCATTAAAGCACAAAAAAAAGTCATATTTTAGCTGACCTTAAAATCAAAATTGGAACCTTTGTTGTGTTTAAATTAGGGTCTCCTATGCAACCAGCTGAAAATTATTGTGATAAAAAAGGTAGTTCAGCAAATTTATGCCTGTATATTATATTTATAAGTTTATGTATGTTTTTCTTCATATCATTTAATATTTTCTCTGCCTTCTTTTCTCCCCTTGGATGTACTGCTGAATTTTTTTTTCTCCTTAGTATAGACAGCCATAAAGAAATAAACTAAAATTTTAAAATAATATACAGAGTGTGTGAGATTTTAAGAAAAAAGGGGAAATATATATATTTATATATTGTAAAACGTACTTTTTTTTTCTTTGCATTTCAGTCCACAACTGGAGAGTCTTCATTTGATACCTACAAATTCATAAGCAATCTTACAAAATGGCTGGCTGATAAAATAAGTCGCAGAGAATCCAATAGCACAGCTTTAGCAGCAGTAGTTGAGGTGAAAGTGGAGATCTCCTTCCTTGCTTCCAGTCATGGTAAGCAGTTTTTGCATAGCCCATGAAAGAAGTAATCCATTGCTAGTAGCAAAGATTCTTGTGGTCACCATTGCACAGTCACAATTTCTTTGTTTTTTCAATTCTAATCCCATTCTAGAAATTAGGGCTAGGGCGTGTTTAGAAGCTGTGAAATATATTAATTGAACAATACATATTTTACTCACTGATAAATGATAATTTTCATACATAATGGCTGTAATGAAATCACTGTAATTTTTTTATTTCTTTTCTGATAACCTAAGTTAGAAATATATCCAAAAGTAATAGTTCCAGAACATATCTACAGCTCTGTATTTCATGCCCATGTATGGTAATTATAACAGTTTCTCTCTAAGACATTATATAACCCAGAGGCAGACTGAGACTGATTGGGCTCCCAGCCAGACAATGAAGATTTTTTGGGCCCTTTGAAATTATTTGAAATGATTAATGAAAGGTTATCTTAGGACATGAAAAGTTGCTCCCCTTATATGTAATTGTAAAAGAATGCCTCATACCTATCCAGTAAAATCTCTGTCATAGGTGAC
>NW_013667362.1:144886-156965 GCF_000517525.1 Limulus polyphemus | reverse complement strand
ATTGACTGGCTCTACCTCCTGGCACACACCCAACAATGTCCCTTCCTTAAGTGTCTGCTCACATTTAGAGAAATTAGAGAAGTGACCTTCCAATCATCAAATCCGCTGGCCTGGGTGGGTCTTCCACTGCTTCCACAAGCAGGGGATGTTCTTTTATCCTGCCCCAAATTATCTTCTCTGACATAGGGGGTATTGTTGTTGACTTAAGTGCTGTGACAAGCAAATCAACAGATGTAGCAACACTTACTAGAATTTGGCCTTGTTCCCAAACGTCATTTTATCAAAATTAATTACACACTTCCTCGGCAGTAAGTAGTCCAACCCTAATATGCATTGGTCTTCAATGTCAACCAAGTATACTTTGTGTCTGTCCTTTAAGCCCATGAGCTCAATAGTTACCCACACTGGGCCCACAACCTTGCATAATGTCCTGTTACAACATAGATCTTCTGTATGGCTTCTTTGTGATCCAGCACCTTGATACTCACAAGGGTTTGCTGAGATGCAGAATCCATGACAAAGTTGTAATCACTCTTCTTTTCTCATTCTTCTTATTTCTTTTGCTGTTCTTGTATTGCTGCCATCAAATCTGCTAAGCTGTAGTTTGATTTGCCACCTCTGGTTTCCACCTTCTTTTTTTTCTTTTCTTTCCCATCCCACTCTCTGACACCTCTCTGGGGGTGGCTCCCGAATTTAATATTAGTCTTACCCATGCCCAATATTCTCGCCTTCGTCTTACCCTCACTAACCTTCTACAGAATCTTTGTTCCATACATCTCCTATAGGAGGCTCTCCACAGAAATCGTGAAGGGTTTTCTGTGGATACCCTTCACCTGCATTTCGTCCTCGGCTGTGGTGTTACATACGTGGTTTCTTTGTTGTTTGGACGTTTTAGGTACGGATGCAGTATTGGCTCGTGTCTCAAAAAAGGTGCAAGACATAAGACTGACCCATGTTTTTGATACAGTCCCAGAAACTATCAATCATCAGGTAACATCAGCCCTCCAGCAATCTACTTTTGCGACCTTCGTAGCCCAATTGTCTCAGTCAATGCCTCATATGCCACCTATTCCGTTCTCGTCCTTCATCCTCACAACACTTACCTGTTCTTTCTAATCCTTTTTTGTTGATTTCCTCAATGATGTAACATCCATTGCCACCAGTAATGGTAACTACCCAGTGGGAGCTCGACTGTTGGAGTTTTTTCCTTGCTGGCATCCCTTTATTGACAATCAGTGGCTGATATGGGTTCTGTCAGAAGCATTCGTTATCCAGTTTCTTTCTCCACTTCCTGTTTCTCCTTGACCCATTTCTTTTCCTCCTCCTGAAGATCCTGTGACCTGCCAGCATCTGTCTGGGGCAGTTCGAGATTTGCTTTTACAGTGAGCTATCGAACCGGTCCACCATCATTCCGGGTATTTTTTATTCCCGTCTTTTTGTTGTCCCCAAGGAAACTGTGGATTGATGGCCTGTCATCGATTTACCTCTCCTTAACCACTTAATCGCACTCCCCAAGTTCAGTATGGAGTATTTTCTCACCCTGAGATGGGCATTTACCCCAGGGTTGAGGATGATGAAAATGGATGTCTCCAATACTTACCTCCACATCAAGATAGCACATCCATCTCGACCTTATCTTTGGTTTGTCCATCTTGGGGTGGTTCACCAATTTTGGGCCCTCCCCTTCAGACTTACCTTGGCTCCTTATGTGTTTTGTCACATAATCTGGCTTTTGCTCATCATCTTCATGCTCTGGGGATGCAATTTCATTATTACATGGAATACTGGCTCATTCCAAGCAGGAATCAGCCACTCATACTCACCAACTTCTTTCTTTGGCAGTTAGGGTGGACTGTTTGATCAAATTGGAAAAGTCATTCCCTCGGCCCCTTCAACATCTCGTCCATTTGGGGGTCTTTTTCAACACCAGTATCAGTCGCACTCTGCCTTCCATGGAACTTTTAGTTTACCATACCCTCTCGGTTCAGTCACTTTCTGCTCACTAGATTCTATCATTTTTGGGTATGTGGTCCTTCATGATTGCACTGGTCCCTCTCTGTCATGCCCATGTGAGATCACTGCAGTGGGTGCTTCATGAATAATGGAACCTTGCTTGGGAAACTCTTTCCACCACCAATGCCCTTCCTTCTTTCTTACAAGACAATCTGCAGTGGTGGCTGGACAATGCCCAAACTTCGTCAGGCATGCCACTTCCCTCCCTCACTTCCTGATCTACATATTTTCATGGATGCATCCCTTCAAGGATGAGGGCCATGGGTCGATCACCAGGAAGCTTTTAGCCATTGGTCTGTAGATGAAATCATCTTCCATATCAATGTTCTCAAACTTCTAGCAGTACGTCAGGCATTACATCGCCTTCCTTCTTCTCACTCGTCATTGTCTAGTGATAGTTCATTTGGACAACTCTATGGTGGTAGCACATATTAACCACCAAGGGGGCACCTGGTCCAGAGACCTATGTTTTCGGATGTTGGATCTATTATACTGAGCCCATGCACATCACATTCATGTTATCGCATGTCATGTACCAGGTGCTTTCAATCTAGTTGCGGATTGTCTTTCACCCCCAGACTAGATCTATGCAATGGAGTGTTCATTAAATTCTCTCATTTTCAGGGTCCTTCACCATTGATGGGGTTCTCTCCAATTGGATGCTTTTGCCATGGGCTCAATACCAAGTTGCCCCTCTTTTGGTCATCTGTAACGCATCCACAGACTTTGGTGCTCAATGCCTTCAACCAGGATTGTCACACAAATACTTTTATGTGTACCCTCCAATCCAATTTTTTCTGTAGTTAGAGTACAAAATGTTTAGTTCATGCAAGTTTTATAACATTTCATGAAATTTATTTGGATCTTATTAATTTTGAGAGTACTGTGAATAAATGAAACAACTATGAAGGCTATACACCTTCACCAGGAGTATGTTTTCTGCAATGAAGTCCTTTCAGTCAAATTAAAACCACTGTATTCTAAGATATAAATAATGTACAGGAATATATTTTACATGTGATCGTTCCTATTATTACAAAGCTGATGGCATATATATAACAATATATCTGTAAATGTTGTTGTTAAACAAATATAGAAGATCTTATGAAGTAAAAGGAAATACCTATATGAGAAAATTAAATAAAATTAGGCAAATTGAGTAAGTAATGTTTAAGTTATTATATAAAAGAAATATAGTTAAATATAAAAGAGGGAGCTATCCATTATATTTGTTTAATTTATTCATAATTATGTACAATATACTCCAGTCAGTATTACATAATTTTAAGAACTGTCAAAACATTTTTTGAGAGAGATTTCCAAGGTTTCTTTAGGTTGTGAGATTACTTAATGATGCTTCATACTTATATTTCAGGATTTCGATACTTGTTGGTACCAGTGCTAGTATCACTCTTAGTTTTGCTACTTTTTGCTTGCCTTGTTGGAACAGGACTGTGGTATTATTGCCATCTTTGTCAAAGAAAACAGTCATTGACTCACCATCATCAGCACTCAATTATCAATAAATTAGAACAATTTGAAGAAGAGAAGACTAATAACCAAAATGAAGAAAAGTTAAGAAGGTATCATAATCCTCTTCACACTGGTAATGACTTAAAGGAAAAACTTGGCTTCTCCAACTTGAGTGATTCCACAGAGATGATGGAAGTTGATAACATTAATTGCTCTACCCACATTCCTAAAAAAATATACAAGATCCACTCTTTAGAATCACAAAAAAACACCAATCCCATGAATCTTACAGAAAAAACCTTGGAGAAAGCAAACAATCTTAGATCTCATCAGAAAAGGCCATCTGGAAAGGAAGTCATAGTTTAGAAATTTTTCAAATGTAAAGTTCCTTGAACTTTTTAACTATTACTACATGTGTTGATGACTCCAGTGCGTGTGTTTGTGTCTAATATAACTGATCATTATATGATGTTTGAAAGTAATTTATTTCTGGAATATACTCTTGGCTGATATGTGTAAAAGCGATGTCCGTGTTGTTTTCCTTAGTGATTTGGGCCAAGTATAAAGATAGTATTGGGTGGGGGTATTCAAAATCTTCATTATGAAGAAAACAATGTACTAACAAGAATGATGTATTGAAGCTTAATATTCGAAACCACATAACATATTTTCAACATTTATTCATAGTAGTTGTAGGACTTGTTGAGGCATTTATTATGTGTGTGTGTATGAAAACATGCGAATCCGTACATCTCACGCATGCTAAAACCAGTCATTCCAAGTTATTTACAGTCATTTTTGTTAATTATCTTCTACAAGTGGGTCAGTGACTCTTCATTGTTGTGCATATAAGCCAGTGTCATCTAAGCAACAATAAAATTATGACACCTTAATAAACAAGGTAACTGTAATAAACATTTGTTATAGTGTCCTATAAGCTTACATAACCACTTTAAAACTTGTTTCAATTTATATTTTAATGCATAAAATATAGTTTGGGCCATATGAAAGAAAAACAAACAGAAATTAGAATTTTGATTGATGAAACTTGTGTATTTATGTGTAAATATAAGGTGTTTTTTCTTGTATATTTGTTAAATTAAGTTATGAAAAAGGGCAGTATTTAAATAGAGGCCCCAGTGGGAATGTTTAAAACATTAAAATGAGTGATGTGTTTTGTTTATGCTGTCACCTGTAGTATTTACAGTAGATTCACAATTTTATGTCAGTAGAAACTTCAAAGGTTGTGAAATGTTTGATGTACTTAAGTGAACATACCTTGTGTAAAGGTTAATTTGATCGAACTTGCAGTTTTTACATAACTTATTTGTAATTACAAAATGGAATAGGTGATTCATGCATTTTGATTAAGATAGTACCATGGATAAATGGAAAGTTATCACAGAAACTAAAAAGGCTTTAGCAACTTCAAAGGGTGGTCCCTGAAGAAGAAGTCAATCATTTTACAAGCACTTGAGCCCATTAGGACTTTTACTGGATAGGCATTTCATATTCATCTTGACTTGGAAAATATCTGCTTTTACACGGTTATTAGTTTAAAATAAGAAATTGTTTGAAATACCTGAAATGATATTTAACATTCATTAATTTTTTTTCCCATTCTTGTTTGGATCTGTTCTTGGAATCACATTGCTGTTTCTTTCTTTGTTTAAACTATTTATTTGATAAAATCCTATTGACTTATTCATTGATAATGCTCAGAATGCGCTTACTAGAAAATTATTTCCAGGAAGCCTTTTTGAAAAAGTTGCTCAAAGGTTCCATTCTTTAATAGAATTATTTTTCTAAAAGTAAGTTTTGACAGAAAATATCTTGTGATAGGTCTGGGTAAAGAGATAACAATGTGATGTAATATGTAGTTGGTTTACTCACATTACTTGTGGTATTGAATTAATAAAAGTAATATACCATTTAAACCACAATTATCTATTATTGAAAAGCAAAAACATTTTGCTACATGTTTCTACCACATTTGTTGGAGCCATCGTCAGGCAGGATGAAAATAGATGAGATAACAGTATATATTAAAAAACTTTCTTATGGGACATAGTGCATCTCAATTTTAAATTAATGTTGAATCTAAATGAAAAACACCAATAAATAGGTGAAAACATGTATATATATACACTCACACACACACATAAAACATTCCCCATAATTATAAAACTATATATAGTTAATAAACATCTCTTTGTTGATCCAAGTATTGAAATTCCTGGATCTTAGTCTTTACTTAAAGAAAAATCTTTGTGTTCAATTACTTCCAACCAATCCCTTTTAGTGTAATTACTCAGAAAATGAATTAATTTGGCCTCATCCCATAGAATATGGTGTTTATAGTTAATAGCATTTTGTGCTATACATGGTAAAGCATGGTATTCAGACAACATCGTAGTGTACAAATTATCTGACTAGTATTGACACTGTTGTATTCACACTTTATTTTATAAATTTTGTCAAAAGTTGTTAATTTATCCTTTAATAAAGGAGGAAGATTACAAATTTTGTTTAGAGCTCTATAAACAATGTGGCAGTCCGTATATGTAAAATAAAAATTCTCATTTGTTTGAGCTCTTAGGGAAATAGGGTAAGCAAATAACTTTATTTTTCTGTTTTGTATAAAGAGTTGAAAGCGTCTTGAGATGAGATAAATTTATTTTACGGTTGTTTCATTAAATTTGACATGCACTACATGTTATAGTAATGAGATCTTGAAATATAGTATATATACTGTTGTCTCATCCATATGAATTCTACCTAATGATGGCCCAAACAAATTTGGTCAAAACCTGTAGCAAAGTATTTTTTTTGTATTAATAAATAATTGTGGTTTAAATGGTGTATTACTTTTAATGTAATATACAATTAAAGCAAAATACATAAACTAATTTTTTTTTCCGTTGCATTCTTTTTATTGCAATGTATAAATCTATCAAAAACTTGAAATCTCAAATTTTTAAGTGATAAATATGTTGTCTGATAATTATGGTAGCAGATTCTCAAGCACAAGTAAACAATCTCAGGTGTTTTGAGACTCATTATATGGGAATATTTTAATATGAGATTCTAGAAATTTTCTCCACAAATTTGTTAACATAATTTCTGGACACTGTAGTTTGTACCATTTGTAATTCTATATACTCTAGAAAAAAATCACTATTTTTCTAAAATATAGTAATAATAGATTACCAGTATAGATCATTTTGATGTGAAATTAGTAAATGCTTATTTTTAATGATTCACGTAAAGACTGAGAATCATACTTTGAATTTAGAATGTTAGTAACTTGGAAAATGAACATTTATTACTTGAATTCTTTTCTAAGTTGTACAATATTCCAATGGAGGGATTGTGTTATCTATCAAGTCACTTTTGTACTTGAAAGTATTATAGATAAGGAAGTGGAGTCCCTACCTGTTTCTTCAATGCTTATGTGCATTTTGAGGTAATAAATGCTCACGTTTATTGCCAAGAATTAGTGGGTTTAAAAATGAGTAGTTAAAAATTACTTAAGGGCATTATTTTCCCTGTTTAGTGTGAATATTGGATTAGGATTTAAGAAAGTGTCAGTCTTACTTTTAGGCCTAAATTATTCATCAAAATCTACAATCATAAATGGAAAAGTTTTACTTTTTCAATTTAATAGACAATATACTTTAAATTTGTTTTGATATGATAAAAAGTATTATAATAAAATGTTGAATACATTAATATAAATTTGTACAAATTAACAACACATTAAGGCCAAAAGTTGATGAAACTTCTTATTGTTTACTACAAGTGACATGGTTATGGGGCATTATCCAATCACACATTAGCCCTAGAGGACAATATCCTCATGCCTAAAGTGCACTATCCCCATGAGTAATAGATTTATAATACATATCAACAGCTTTCAGAAATTACAATTGTTTTATTTAAAATGTACTTTTCACAGAATAGATACATAAAAATCATAAAACTTCCTTATTATGTGGCTTTATGAATTGGATAATTTTTAATCATGGGGATAATGTTCTATAATGCACTTTAGTCAAGATCTATAATTTCAGTACCCTGGTTGACACACTGATCAATTATAGTTTGTTTTCTTTACAATAATGACTTACTACATTTCATTAAAACCAGAGTATATTGTATGGAACTATCAATGAAATATTTTGAAAACCTGTCAATCAATATTTTTGCTGTTTATTTTTATTTGAACTTGTAATCTTATAATGCTTCTATACTATGAAGTTTTACAAAGCAAAAGGGTGTAGGGTAAATCAGACAGTTGAAGAAATGTTCTTAAAAGTTTTCAGTTTACAAATCAAAAGTGCTGTGAACCTTTGGGAATGTGTTAGTATACTTGTCAGCAATAGTAACTATGGAATATAAAGTGATAAAAGCAAAGAGATGGTAAAAAATAATTTTTTTAAATACTTATGTGAAATTGAACACTAAGGAAAACTTTGAAATTTAGTCAAAAAAAATAAGTGCAATTGCCTTGTTCTAAAAACAAGTTTTTATTTTACTTTTACATCTGGTGATAGTAGTTGGGGAATAAACACTTCTGAAAACAAGAAGACACTAAAAACAGATTTTTGAAATACTTTTGTGCATTAAGGAATGCCTTGAAATTTTGTCAAACAAAAAAATTAAGTGCAATTATCTTATTCTAAAAATAAGTTATTATTTTGGTTTCAGGTGTAAAATAAAAGAGACAATCGCAAAGCAAATTTTTGAAAAATAAATAGTAAGCAGTAAATACTATAATACTACAGTGAATTAGTGCTAAGGCTAAGAATGATTGTACATAGTAAAAGTATTTTGTAAAAAGAGTGTATAAAGTAGATTTGTATTTTTGCTTTAGGAAACATTTCCTTGTAAAGCTTTTTTTATATGTTCTGTAATCTTAGTGTATTTCTTGGCAAAGTAAGGATTTACATAGAGTATTGTGGCTGTGTAAGTACAGGTAAATTTGTGTACAATAAATTTAGTAAATAAATAGCATCCTTAAAATTGTTGTGTCCAACCAAAACTGGTTTTTAAAGCATTCAAATCCAATTTTAAAACACATATACATTAATATAATTAATGATTAAATACTAACTTATTAAAGGTTTTACCACATGAAATTGTTTACTTAGTACTGGTTCCTTATTTGCAATGCAGCAGCCAAACTCAAATATTCTAAGGAGGTCCATTTTTTTTAGTTTTAGCCTTGCCTAACTTAAATGACTTGATTACTGAATATTTTGATATTATTCAAAATATTATGTTACAATAAAGTCATTTAACAATGAAGTGATAACATGGGAGAAGCAGCATCCTAAAAACCAACAGTTTGTTACCCCATTGAAATACCTTGCTTACAAAGTATTTGACTATTTCTTGATATATAACAATCCCTTCTATGTGCTTACAGTAAAGGATTTAATGAGTAAGCTGGAACACACATGTAGTAGCAGATACAAAATTATCCATTTATAACCACTTGTATGCACCTGTGGTTTTATGCTGCACTTACATACAAGACCACACCTTTTATATATTGGAGGTTTATACAAGTCTACCAAGTAAAATGGTTGTGATTTTTAAACAACATGAGAAGTGATTGGAACTATGATAAATTTGAGTGAATAAATCCCTGTATGTTACCCAAGTAATTTTTTTCATAATGTCAACTGTGGAGAATTCTCAGTTCATCAATAATGACACTAAAGCAGTTGGCATGATTGTGAGTGTTTGTAGTCACAAGATAGCTGTATGAATTCCACATGATGGCATTTGACTGTACAACAAATCAATAAAATTTGATGGGATGATATAGCTGGAATGGAAAAGATGTTTTATCTATGTGCGTAACATTCTGGTGACTAGCTGCATGTTTCCATCAACTGCTGAGAATCTGAAAGTGGTGTCTATACCCTGGATGAAAAAGTCACCATCATCAAGAAAAGCCATGATAGAAATATCATTTTCTAACCAACTTGGTTCCAGCACTCAATAGCAATGTTTCCTGCAAGATTTGAAGATGCTCCAGCTTCTATGTCCAACAGTTTTGAGTTAGAATATGTTCAACTTGTAAAATTGAGCTATTAATGGATTTTGCTGATATTACCAAATATTTTCTCTCTGTCCTATAAAACATAGTTTGAAGTTATAAGTAAATCAAGCATAGTTGTACTTATTATTATTTAAGTTATATGTAGCTTGCAACTGAGGCAAGGTAGCCACCAGGTCACGAGGTTCTCAGCCTCTGTACTCCCAATGGACCTAAGGTTCTAATGCATGCAATCATACACTAGTGGAAGACCCTATATACTTTAAATGGAATACACTTGACTGCCAGAAGTTACTTTGGAACAAGTATAAGGATAATATATCACATAGCAATATTGTTTAGGACAATAAAAAAAGGAAGTATATATACAAGTTTATAATAAATTGAAACATAAAGTATGTTTTGTTACAAACAGTAAGTAAGGATTCTCAGTATATATTAGATACAGCAAAATGTCTAGCAGTTCATATGATTTAAATAATATTAAAACCAGGCATTGGATGTTTAATAACATGCTGCTATTTACTCAAAATTTAAATTCTCCCTTAAAAAAATTCAATACAGTAAAACCTACTAGTGTCTTTATAAACAGAAATTTATGTTATAGAGTATTACCATAGCCCAAAGTACTACAAATATGAAGCATTTTGTAAAAAATATATTAATCATATAACTTAATCATTGGTGTACTCATAGCTCTTCCATACTGGTTCAATATGGAAATCTCAGCAAAGGTTTAGCAGGAAATGACAATTATATGTTAGAAACTTGAAAAACCTAGAAGTAAGTTGTTTTTTCATGTGACAAAATTAACTCTTCTGGTGGTCAGTTTCAGGACTGGCTTTTTTTAGAAGAGACAGAATTTATGGTTTAATATTGCCAAAAACCAGATAGTTGAGTTCATAAACAGAAAAAAAAAAAGTGTCAAAACAGTTTCAAACATTTATGGATGATCTCACTTGTCTAACTAGTTTTTTATTATCCATTTATTTCTTACATTCGTATCTAAAATATTTGAAACAATTAATGGTCATTTTCTGATCAAATAAATCGTACTGCGTTATTTGGTCAACCATCATTAAAAAGAAACAATTAATGGTCATTTTCTGATCAAATAAATCGCACTTCGTTATTTGGTCAGCCATCATTAAAAAGAAACAATTAATGGTCATTTTCTGATCAAATAAATCGCACTTCGTTATTTGGTCAGCCATCATTAAAAAGAAACAATAGATTTAAGGTATACATATTGTCAAAATACAAATGATCAGTATGCAAGTCTGATTTATAGTGTCACAATCAATTAGGTTACAGAGGGATTAATTTGACATGCTTATTAGTACTTCTGTTTCATTAAATAATGAATGATTCAATACATTTATGCTTGTAATAAAAATGTTCATTCTCCTCTTTTATTTATGTACCTAAAAAATTGTATGACTTATAAAAGTTCTATTAACACCTGCACTAGTTCATTAATTTTTATTGCATCATAAAATATTTCAAGCTGCATGGTTATACTAATCTTAAAACACATCATTCAAGATTTGGAGAAATTGTTTAAACAAAATTACTTGTGGGTGTTGTCTGCAAGCACATAAAATCTTTTTATTAGATGTAAAATAGAAAAAATTGGATTGGTTTAGTATTAACTAATAGAAAACTGAAAGTCAGCTTCACTCACACAGATTTTTTTTAGAGAAGTTAAGAAAGCTCACAAAAAATTTGCTAAAATATTCTGGATGTGAAAATAACATTCTGTATAAATTTCTTTAATATCTTACCAGGGTGTACTAGAAAAATAAATCAATTAAGGTAGAACACCAAGGTTTAATTGCCAAGTTCATCTCAGAATCATGTCACACATTTTAATAATTCAAAACTCCCGCCTATTCTCCAAAGTTGTAGAAGATTCTCTAGAGTAAGAATCAACAATATATGTATTTAAGTAAATGCTTAAATGCAGCATTAGTATTGTTACGTAAAACTGAAATTTTGAGAAAGCCTCCACACACCTATAAGTATAACCAACGCGACGTGCCAAAAAAGAAGAGTATCTATTATTAGTTCGCTATAGTCAGCGTGCTATAAACTTTGGAAGCTATAACTGTGATTGTTATAGCACTTATCAATCAGGAAACTTAAGATATTTGACCAAGAGCATTTACAAAGTTTGAACATTACAAGTCATTTAACTTCAGTAGATTCTCATCAAACATTAGTAATTTTA
Organism: Limulus polyphemus; assembly: GCF_000517525.1. Taxonomy (NCBI): domain Eukaryota; kingdom Metazoa; phylum Arthropoda; class Merostomata; order Xiphosura; family Limulidae; genus Limulus; species Limulus polyphemus. Next base: position 145,179 of record NW_013667362.1, on the reverse strand, counting down.
TGAAAATATCGTGGAAAACTTGGCCCGTGTAGCTGGTGAATAATGAAGGACAAAGCTAGCTAGCTCTCTGTTAAGTGAATTATACCTACGTCAACTCATAATTAACTCGCTCATTGTGAACCCTCAATAAGATGTCGAAGAAATTCCAGACTAGAAAGAAGACTTTATAGTGCTTGTAAGTTTCTGAAACTTTTGTTTATAAATCATTGCATATAATAATTATTTGTAATAACTGTTATTGTAAATTGTATTGTTGTTTGTATATTAAAATATATTTGTGTTAAAAAGGAAAA
>NW_013667362.1:131441-144876 GCF_000517525.1 Limulus polyphemus | reverse complement strand
AAAAGGAAAACTGTGTGTATCAATCTTGTTGGCAAATATCACAAACTGACTATATATCAACTTTTAGTTAACTGCTAAATCCAAAGTACAATTAAATTACTAAAGTATCATTTAACTCGGTGTCAGACCATTAGAAATTTTAATAAATAACAATATACTATGGGTTTTTTGAGTTGCAGTATTTGTCTTTTAATTATGTTCACCAAATAAAATAGTAATCAAATCAGATAAACTTTGTTAAATTTACTGTTTAGTGAGTATGGTAGACTACTATAAAACATTCTGATGGCTCAAATCTTTATTAAATATTAATTTTGTGTATCTTTATCAAACAATATACATAAATAAATTGGATAACTGGCTACTTTATTATTTTTAATTGCATTTGTGATATATTTCAAATAAAAACACTGTTACTCTTATCAGTGATAGTAAATGTATTTTCACTATTTATTTATCAATTTATTTGATTTACACAGGACCAGTGGGAGATTACTGCATCTCTAGTGGAAATTAATGATTTATTCATCAAGTAGAAAATGTCCAAATCACAATGTAAAAAAAATTTGTGACGAAACATATTTTTGGCAAAAAATGCTTTTCTCAATATGCACAAATGGCAACCTTCAGAAGATGTCTATCATGTGAAATGAAAAGTAATTCATAAGTAGTTAAAAAAACAAATAACTAGGTAAAATGAAAATAGGAAGATTAATATCATGTTAGAATAATGCAATGATTCTCTTCCCCATTTTTCACTTCTATGGGGGAACACATACATGTTATCAGGAACAGTACTAATTAACTTATTGAATGTAATCATTTACTGGGCCAATCAATTAGCAAATACCATTAATCACCCAGCTCTAACCAGTATTACAGAAGCACTCTTAAATGAAAAGATAAACAAGACTATTAAGAGCAATCTGTGTTTATCAAGAGCTATGGTAGTCCCTCAGCCATGTTAAAAAAGTTTCTTATCAAAAGTCATCATTATTATGGAGTTGTATTTATACCAATGGAAGCAATTGGAATGTAATTAAAAAGTACTTTGTCAACTACAAATGTCGTGTCAGAATTGTCCACCATCAAGAACATATCTTTCAAGTTGCATACCCCTACAGTCACAGATGCAAAAGCAATTAGTTTTTCTTTAATCTCATTGCACCACACAATATTTTTAAAACTAATTAACAGCTGACATGCTATACTCAAGCATATACTTGCATTAGATATATATTGGATGCAAGCAGGGAACTTTCTAGGTTTTGTTCAGGATCAAGGTTGTTAAGTTTATGTAATTAAGCAGATACTTTCATCTGATATACAGCCCAAATTACAAATTTCAGACAAAAATTTAAACTTGTTTATGATAACCTATGAAGGCAGATAAGAAGCTGTCACTTTTGGTTAAGTTTACATTCAAGTATAAAGCAAAAATACAAATACACAATATCATTAAAAACATAGTTTATAAAATAAGCTGGCTAAGTTAGAAAATAAACAAAAACAAACATACATCAAAATTTTGATATCACAATGAAATGAAATGGTAGGTTTGGGTTTATGTAACTGATCCAGATAATCATAAATCACATTTTGAAGAAATACATATTTTTTTAAATATTTTCCCCCAAAAACTGAACAGCAACATAACAAACAAGACTATAAACAGTAATGTGTGTTTATATAGCAATATATTTTAAACTTTCTTCAAAATTCAGTGGCTATATGTAGATCAATCTTTGTTGAAACAAAATTAAACGATGCATTTATATGCTACTGTACAGCTTGTTCCAGAAAAAATATCATTTATTCCTTTAAAAAACAACCTTTGAATGCTCAGCTTTACCTGAAATTTATCATTTATATGAATAAAAGAACATAATATATTTAAGGTTTGAAACTTCAAGTATTTACACATCTGCACTTCACATTTTCTACAAAACATTAACAACTCTTTTAGGCACAAACTTTTGTACGCTTTTCTGATCTAACCCTTAATTTTTAAATTATGTCATGTGATCACATTATGAACATTAAATTTCCAAGTTGTAAGACTTAAATATTAATGAAGTATTTAGATGCACTAAAAATACTGCAATAAATTTAAAAGAGACTATCTGAAAAAACACGTAGTTACAAAAGCATATTTTTAGAATAATTAAAAACTTAAAGCTTAGTAGCCTTTTTGAGCTATGTTCTAGATAACAACAACATTACTTTTGTTTTCGTTCTTAAGTAAACTGTAATTCTTTTTAACAGTTGTTCTATTTGTATAATTTTAAAGTAATGTTAAATACTATATGGGAATGTGTAATACATGCAAAATGTAAAATTTTCAGCTGAGATAATAACAATGCATTTTACCAGTATCTTTAAAACATTTCCACTGCTTAAAATGATTATGGAGACGAATTCTTTAAGACTGCAGAAGTTAGTTTTTATTTATAGATAATATAACACTAAAAACAAACCGTATGATTAATTTAGGTTAGATTTCAAAAAGACTGGATTTTCATTACTAAAGATGTTAACTACAGATATTTCATACAACCATTACATAAAAATAAAGAATATTAATTTTTCAAACCCTTTATCTCCCTGACTGACACTTCACACACACTTATAAGGTTGATTTAGCAACTAGATGTGTATTTCAGCAAATGTTTTAAAGTCCAGTGTTATGGTATTTTCATGTGTGTTACTAAAATAAATGCACTCACAATATAAAGGAGATAAACTTTTATACTACCAATTTTTATCACAAAACTATGGAAGCCACAGATCTTTCATTTTAAATATATTATGAAATTAGTACTTAAAAGGGTCATTACCCAAACATACAAAATTCCAGGCTTAAGCATAGGAGAGAAAAATTACATGTACAAAGGTTAAACTTGTACTTCACTAAAATTCCAGCAACAATAACAAACTTAATTTAGAATATCTTAATGAATTTTTATGATTTACAGATAACTAAGATGTACAATCCTTGATTCATTACAACATAGAAATATTTAGACACGTCATTGAATGGCAAGATACAATTCTAATTCAAATTAATATTGTTTGTAGTTACAATACAGAAAACTAGAATATTCCATAGACATTTTATTAGTGTTTCTACATTAAGGCATATTGAAAAAGAATGAAAGAATTACACATCAGGGAGGAAATAATTAATGATGAAAGAATAATATAATTAGGATTCAAGCCACTATCAAGGCATCACAGGTATAGAATTATTAACTCCCACACAAAAAAACATTTCTCATTAACAAAACTAAATAAATTTAACAAGTTTCCCACACCTGCTAAACTGAGCAAGATATTTTTGTAGGCTTATATTAAGATTTTTTTTTCTGCCATTTACTGAAGATGAAGGAACATTATTCAACATTGTTGAGTTTGGCATCTGCAAAAAATTGTCAGAGGTTATCCTCTTGTATACAGGAGAAAGAGCCTGAAAGATAAAGAACATTTCAATTTCAGCAAAAGTAATCAAGGCGTTCTACTACTGATACTCAACTATGACTTAAAACAAACATGAACTTTAGTAATAAATTTAATTTTATTATAATTACATTGTTTTACAATATATAAATCAGAGTTATCCATTTGTCTGTCTAGTGTCACAAGTTATTGTAAAAAGCTGGCTTGAACAAATTTCAAGGAAATTTGGTAAAGAAAGTCAGGTGGATCCCCAAATGATTAAATGGGTAAGCAAATGGATGAATAGTGGAAATGAGTATCCCACTCCCCCCTTTATAGCATTACTTCTTAAGCTTGGCATTACTGGGTATTTTGTTAGTATATATATCAACTTAAAATTAGTTAATTTAACTCGTTTATCAGTATATTAATAATACATGGATTGGCACAAACATAAGATCCCAGCTGTTTGTGTGTGTGGTAAGAGGCATTACAATTTTACAGTCAATTAGTAAGAATTCCTTCATTAACTTCATATTCTTTCAAAAACTACAGAATGCCAATACAAAACTGGTATACTAAACACTTTTACAAATTCTGTTTTGTATCTATATTTTGGGATATTTTTATCAAATACATAACCAATTTAAGTACTTTTTTCAGTACAATTATAGCTATGCATTATAGCACACTTACATTTTCCCATATATGATTTGCCAAAATGTCTATCTGACATCCTAATTCATGCATTTCTCCACTGTACCTATGTGAAAAACAAGATTTTTAAAAAAATATTCACAGTTATTATAAAAATATCTAACTTTTTTGTTAAATTACCTTGAACTTTCATTACTGTATATTTACTACAGGTGTGGTGATACAACTGTACCAATACATTGTCTGATATGATACAATTTATGTATCTTCACAAAATTTGGCAAGCTTTTTGGCAAGTCTTTTGTAAAGAAAAAATCAGAATTTCTAATTGCTAAAAATTAATGATTCAATAAAGGAAGATGAGTATTGAGTACAACATGTTGTCTTCATTTCGTTTATCAAAAACATTACATGCAAAGTAACATAACAAATTAACAGTAACAAAATAGACAGACGGATATTAACTTTTTTTTATTTTACTTCTCTTGCCAGCTGCCGTTTAGTTGATCAAACCTGAGAATTTAAAAAGGCTTGGAAAGCGTGAAGTACTTAAATACGACAATGTTAGTAATATAGATAATAAATTACAGACAAGACTGTCAAACTTTGTAACAAACCGTTGGTAAAACTTCTGTATCTAGATACGTATTGTATTGCGTCATCAGTATCTAGATACGCATCGTATCAACTACTATGATGAGATACGCACCCCTAATATTTACTACAAATAAACATAACTTTTACTTACCACTATTCATCTTGTTACACAGATTTATAGTAGTCTCAATGATTAGAATTTAACTTGCAAGCAACTACCAGCCGATAGTATTTCAATTTAAAAAAATCTTAAAATAAATGCCTCCTTTAGATCAAAGGGCAAACAAAAGTCAACCACAAATTGGAAATAAATTTTATTATGCTCACACATTTTTGGATTTATAATTACATAAACAAGAACAGTGTAATGATAACTTACAGGAAATTAGTTATTATAATATAATCTAAAGTTCTACTTACCTTGTGTTTAAATCTGATAAGCATATTGGGGCATAATTCAATTTAAAATTTCTGATTAGTGTTTGTATTTTAAATAGTATTTTCAATAATTAAAAATCTTAGGAAAAACTGTTATAGCTATATATATATATATATATTTATAAAAACTAAATTTTGAATACAGTAGCTTTAAAACACTGATTCTGTACACAGACCCTTCAAATAAAGGTTTCTTAGTTAATGAAAGTTCAAGTTACACCACAATCTCACTACCTTATCACTTCAAAATAACGATAGTTTTCAATTTGTAATTTACTATTACCTGAACCTCAAATAATTTTTGCATAATACTCTTCAGTTTGTGAAATGCTCCTCATGTTAGACAATAATAATAATAATAGAATATTTCACAAATTTGTCAAGTTTTTAACAATTTCTATAAACAGAATAACACAGTCTTAGCAGTTTGGAACAAAAATAGATCAGGATAAAATATTCATGATGAAACTTTACATGAAGACTGAAAGGATGTCAGTCTACCATGAACCACAGAGCTATTATAAAAGTTAACATTTTCTTAAACTGAAAATGTATTTCTGATAGATACTTACATCTTCTCACAAAAAGCTTTCTCAATTTATACTGCCCTTTATTGATGCAAATTTTCACTTGCTACTAGCATTGATACTCCCACTTACCCTCATGCATGTTAACGTGAGATATCTGCATACTAACATGCAAATGATTATGCAGCAACCTTCCACCAATAGGAATGCAACACAACCCTATCATAATTAGAGCTCTTTCTAATCTTGCAGCTGTTATCCACTTTAGGATTGGTCAGACCAAACCAAATCACACTGGAAGTGGAAAGAATAGGTAGGGAATGGGAGAAGAGATAAGTATATATCAGAAATAGATTTTCAGTTTAAGAAGGTGTTAACTTCTGATACAATATTTTACCTATTCTCACAAAAAGCTAGAATCCCACACTGAATAGGTGGAGGGCCAGTGAGAAGATGATCCCCCTTTAGGAAGTACCCAAAGTAAAACCATAGGGTGTGAGAAGGAACTAAAAACAACCCACCCATGGGAGATCACACCACTTCTGAGCCAGGTATACTCATCGCCCATTGGTAATGTGTTGCCAAATGGGCAGAAAAAAAGGAGGTACCCCAAGAAAAGTTACGGAAATAATGGGATCCTTCCTCAATGTATAGTGGCTAGGGCATGACAGACCATAAGTGGGAGTTCAACCTCAACCAACACCTAGTGGCATCTGGAATTGTATATCAGGTACTCTACCATTCAACTTCAAATCAAGTACTGGCAGGGAAGAGAAGTTTCTGTACCAATAACCCACCTCCAACACATTCAACACCGGATCCACCAGGAACCAACATCTGGCCGATGGTAGGAAGGTGGAGGGCATAAGTGGGTGTTCATCTCCAGTCCAAAACCTGATGGCATTGGGAATTTTTCATCCAGTCCACGGTAGGAGGAGGTTACTGAACTTTACAGTCTGCAGTAGGAGGAGGTTAACCATCCAAAAACATGAGAGGACTTATGTGGCTAGTCCAGCTCCAACCAACACCCAATCCCCAGGATCTGACATCCAGCAAATGGTAGGAAGAAGGGTGCCTCACCAGGTAGGAAGGGCATCATGCCATCTACACCAGCAGGATGCCACCGCACTACGCTCAACTGAGTGGTATTGTGCACATGTAGGAAGACAAGCCTCTGTAGTCCACCACCCCAGTGGCTAGGAACTGGTAAGTGGCAAGGACTTCCATACTCCACGAGACAAAGGCGAAAAATCAAGCAAAAAACCCTATAGCCCACACCAGAGGAAACTGAAAGGCCTCATTCAAAAACCCTAGGCAGAAAAGTATGCGAGGAACAGTAGGATGAGAAAATTGATAACCCCTTCGGGCAGACCAACAGTGGTATGTGTACCACTTACATTGGTAAACTGCCATGGAAGAAGAATGAACTGGATGGGAAATGACAGAAGCAACATGCAGTAGTCCAGCCCATCAAGTGAGGGACTGGACAAAAGCTACATTTGAAGACAGAGTGTGGCTACAGATATATGACACACATTGAAGTGGGGTTGATGGAGGAGTGTTGGAAATAAAGGAAAAGAAAGGGGAGGTGACACCAAGAACTGCCGCTGCAGGGAAAAACACTTGTGAACTGGCCACCAGCAGAACACTATATGGAGTGGTCAAAAGTAAGGCAAGGCTACGTAAGAGGGGATAATAAGAGTATATACATATAGGTACCAACCTGACCAATCCTGACTAAGAACATTGACTGCTCCTACCAGAGGATGAGGAACAGGATACCAAAATTGTAGAAGTTGCGTATTGAGAAAAGCTCAAAAGAATCCAAATCTGGGACACACTCTTGAGCACACAACTTCCAAAATACGTGAGGATCCAAAAATCACTCTGTACGGAGAATCTTGTCAGGATGGGATAACTGATCTGGAACCAGATTCAGGGCAACCTGAATATGACATGCCAACAAAGTGATGTGATGGCAGTGGGCCCAATACAGAATATCCAAGGTATGAAAACTGAAGTCTGTCGACCCAAGTGCCCCTTGCCTGGTGATGTATGAGATTACCATAGAATTGTCAGAGTGGACCATCACCAGCTGGTCCCAAAGAGCCCACAGGAAGTGAAGCAAAGCCTGATGAACACCAAGAAGTTCCAAGAGAGTGATATGGAAAGAAGACTGGAGACCATCACCTCAAAACCTTCTGAATGTCGAGATATGCCCCCCAACCAGAAAGAGAAGCATCAGTAAAAGGTGACCTTCTGGGCAAGAAGGAGGAACACCCACAGTAGTATTATTCTAATCAAACCACCAGTCGAAGTTGGTCTGTAAGGGAGGAGCATTAAAGGGGTCCTGAACAAGGCTCTCTTGGTCTATCAAAACCCACTGATGATGATGCACATGGGCATGACCAAGATGAATGAGTGATTTGAGGGAAGCCCACAACCACGAAACAGATAGAACCTCATGCATAGCAGGAGAAGGATAGGATGAGACACTTCATATGAGACATTCCATGGAGGAGAGAATTGAAAATCATCCCAAGATGAACCAAATATTGTGTGGGTCTGAGGAAAGACTTCTCCACTTTGACAAGCCAAACCCACTCTGACAGGTTCCTGGAGAGGAAACTGAGTATGGAGGAATAAATCATCTTGGGAGAAAGAAAGAGGCAGTCAGCTATACATATGATCATGGAAACGAAGACAAAAACCTGGACCCTTTGAGAGAATACACAGGGAGCCGAAGCAAGTCTGAATTAAAGTGCTTGAAACTGAAACACACACCCATGATGAAAAAAAAAAGCGATGATACTGTCTGGATGCAGGAGAGATGAGGACATGGAGATAAGCATCAGACACCTCGACCTTCTTCATCCATAAACCTAGAGTAAAACAACAGGAGAGATGAATGGAAGTAGAGAACCAGATTTACTTAAATGATTTTTAGAAAACTCATGGATCAACCACCAAGGACCTCCAAACATAAGCAAATTGAAGGAGTCTGGCCCCACCGGCCCTGATCTGAGAAGGGTGGTCAGAGTAAAACGAATACAAGAGAAGGTAATTGAAGTATCGGGGTACATTTCCTACAAAGGAAGAAGGAACACCAAATGCTGTGAGTCCAAATAAAGGAAGTTGGAATGATGATAAGCAAAATCATGAACATCCATAGTAGGTGGGGGTTGATGCATACTGATCGCCAAATGCAAATGGTCCCCCAAAATGACTCGCATGAATTCCAATATACAGGGAATGAAGAAACACTAAATAATGATCCAAAGGCACATCTCCGAAAAAGGCAGGGGTGGAACCACAGGAAAATGGGAGATAAGGAAAGAATATAACATACCTGAATAATCAATTCCACAAAACGACATGACTGAAAGACATATTCAGGAGGGGAAAAAGGCTGTCCAAATCCACTTCTTCCCAATCACTGAGCAGGTATGAGAGGACAATCATCAGTTTGTTCTGATTGTTGTATGAAAATTGTCAACTCCTAATGGACTAGAGCCATCACTTCATGGGCAGGGAATTGTGGTTACAACCCTTTGAACATGGTCCATAATTCCATTGCAGCAGTAACAGCAGTTGTGGTCATGACCACCTGAAACTGTGAGTGAATAACTCTAGAAATTGAAAGAGTATAGAAGATAAAATAAAATAAAAATTGTAACTCTCCATAAAAAACAAACAAAAATGGTAAATAACAATGTAACTGAAAAATAAAAAGTAAGAAAGTAAAAATTTGTGTATAAATTAATCAAACTGTAAGTGAAAACACATCTATTGAATAAGACTGCCAATCAAGAAATGGTTAACAGCTGCAAGATTAGAGAGGACACTAGTTACGATAGAGTAGTGTCACACTCCTATTGGTGGAGGGTTGCTACATAATCATTTGAATGTTAGTATGCAAATATATCATGTTAACATATCTGAGGGTAAGTGGGATTATCAAGCCTAGAGGAGAGTGAAAATTTGTGCTGACAGTATAAATTGGGAAAACTTTTTGTGAGAGGAGGTAAGATATCGTATCAGAACTCCACTCCTTATTTTTACAGCTTTTATTCACGTTAAAACTTTACATGAAGACTGAAAATATGTCAGCTTACCATGAACCACAGAGCTATTACAAAACTCAAATCCTTATTTCTACAAATTTGATTTTGGGTTTCCTTTTTTTTTTAAATTTGACATTGAGACTTATGCTGAAAAAACTTGGGTATAAAAATGATGGTAATGGTTTTCTTCTTTCATTACTCCAAACTTTATAAACTATGGTTTCCTTTAGTCTGAAAATATTAAATTTATAAGAAACTAAAGATGGAACTTGGGTTGTAGTGACACTACATACAGCACAGAAGCTTCACCTTATTTTCCTTTTAAAATGTGCTTATGAAATCAACACAAAGGTTACTGTTGTACTTATTTTGGTAATTAACCTTTAATGTAACTATGCTATCAATAATTTAAAACATACTATAACATGTCGCATGGCCCAAAAATAAACATAACTTTCCTGTTTTTTATTTGAACTCCAATATATTTATATGTTATCTTTAGAAATTTGGAAACTAAAAAAATAACAAATTCAGGGAGTTGAATTTCAGTTTCATATTGGCAATTTCAAACATTCGTCATTTTCAAACTAACAGCTCAAAACAAGTAATACATACATGCAATGATCATAACCATGTTTCATAGGTACACAAGTTTTGTCTTTGCATGCAGGAAGTTTAAATATTTCTTGTCCTTAAATAAAACTTATAAATGGTGGCAAAAAAATTAAAAACTGAATTAACATTTGGATTTTTCATTACTTTATCCAAAATAAATGTTAATCAATTTTATGGTTATGGTCACTTGCTAAATGTTATTTAGCTACTATGAAGTTTTCTGTTTTTAGTTACAATTTTATAGATGATTTGTATCAAGAGAGAATTTTTGAAAATTAGGCTGAAAAGGATTAACAGTAAAAAATTTCACTATGCAAGTGGTCTACGAAGAAATTTTATTTCAACTTGTTACAATATAACTGACCTAGATTATAAAAAAATACTCACCTAGCATAACCCCAAGTGCAGAGTGTAACCAATGTGATACCCATCAACAGATTGGAAAAATTTGCCATAGAGTACACTCCCAGGATACCAAATATCACAGAAAAAAAGTACATCATTAACACCAATGCAAACAGAGTGGCTGGTGTGCGTGCTGCAGCAAAGATATTTTTACTTTCATTATGCTTATGGAAGTTCTCAAAAGCTTCTTGAATTTCCTAAAAGAAGAATAGAAATTACTATACAAATGTTACCAAAAACACTAGAAGGTTCATATTTCTAAAAATGAACACACAATAATGGTAAGAATTATTTGCTAAACCATTTGCATGAACCATTTTAGAGACTATCATGTGTCATTGAATTCCTTAATACAGTAATAATATTTATAGAATAACTATTTAGTTTACCAGACAAGAACCAACACTAAAGAAATTTACAGAATTAATTTAATCTAATATAAACTCATTATAATCAAATGCAGATGATATTTTACCTTTTCCAACATTTCCTCATACTGTTGGGAGAATTCATTTCCACCCATCTTTCTTGTGGTATGGAATATCTCCAAGGATTTCTCTCGAAGTCGCAAGTGATCCTCCTCTAATATTCGAGAATTGAGGTAAGGACGTTCTCCACCACAAGCCTTAAACATTGATTTGAAATAACTATTATTTTCAACCATTATTATGGTGTCCTTCAGGTTATTAAAAGTTTCTTACTCAAACTTCACTGTTTGGAATGACTTTGATGAAGATTCATTCTTATTCACAATTTTTAATAAACTTCTTGAAACACACTATTATGGAACATTCAATGACTTACAATTACTTTATGGGAATCTAACTCAAAAACCTTCCTTTAACTTTTTATTTTTTGCTAAGGCCAGGTTAAAGTGAACATCATGACCTTCTAGTTACGCTCACTTTTTTATCAATATATGCCAATAAACTTGAAATTAAAACAAAGCGTATAACTAAAATATATGTATATATATATATATATCAATCTTCATTTTAATGTCTTACAGTTTCTCTCCTTTCATATTTTATTATATCAAATATAGGCTGCTGAAGTATTCAACCAATTAGAAAAACATATGTATATTACAGGTAATAATCTAAAATGTGAACTTCCTACCTTCTTTATTTATTGAGATATCAATAAGTTTGTCAAACACGCCAAAGAAGCCTCTCCTCTCTCGCATTCTGACTTTGGACATCGAGTGCTTATCAGTTTTACACAGATGATAAACAAAATAGCAAAATCTCTTCTACAGAAAGTTAGTTATCAGTTGTTTAGTTTGGTATTTATGTTATTTACTTGAAAGAAGCCTTTAACTGTGTGATCATTATATATGGATACTTCAAACAGCTAACAAAATTTCGTTTAACTTATTTTATTTATAATTTACTTAGAAAGCTGGATAGATTATAGCTGTTTTGGGACAATCTATTATTGTGACTGATGTATTGTTTGTGTTATAAAATTCATATCTGAAAACTAAATGAATTCCTTTGGAGACCTAAATTTGTGAGACTCAATGCAGGTTACATAAAAATATCTATTTGAATATAAATTGCCTCAAGCATCAGTGAGTGCTACAAATCCTCATTTTTAATGTATATTTATTTATTGTTATATATTTTTTTACAAAAGTAACAAAAATGCAAAGATTATAAACTTCTAAGTTCGGCCTAACAAAATGTCAATAAAATAAATCATCTTATCATTAGTCTAGCTTGACTCTATACAGCAGGACATCTACAATTGTGTGGTGTGGATTATAAACTTCTAAGTTCGGCCCAACAAAATGTCAATAAAATAAATCATCTTATCATTAGTCTAGCTTGACTCTATAGAGCAGGACATCTACAATTGTGTGGTATTGACTTTAGATCTACAGGAAATAGCTAATGGACTCTTGTTTTTCAAGCAGCAATTACTACTTCAAAGGGCAGCAATAAAACCATAAAACTAAAATGTTAACAGCAAAAGTGTAATTAGGAGATTTATTTATGATCAATAATGCAGTTGTTACGTCTCCGTTTGTTAATTAACTTTCCGTAACTTCGTTCCAACGAAACTTAAGCGACACAAGTTCTTTCTTAATAAAACTGGTTTATTATTTCCGAATATAACTCTGCGATACACTTAATCTCAATACTCGCGCTAAAACAAATACTATAACGAACGAACGTTAACTTCAACAATACCCCGTGACCGCAGTTCAATTACTCACTGTCTATCTCACACATTACATTCTCCTCTTTTATATACCAGCCTATCCTCTATCCAGTAAGAACTAGAGCATTCGCCAAAGTACATGATAGTTCTAGAAACGTTGCGTCACGGTAGTCACGTGACTCGCTGACGCAACACTGCCCCCTCCTTAATATTGTTCGTCCCGAACAATAACCACATACAATAAACCAATAACAATTAACAATAACTTAATTAACTGTACAGAATTACAAAGACAAAATTACAATTCAACAAAGTCTCTTAATTTTACGGGACGAGTCTTCTTCCGTACTGGTCTCCGTCTCGTTGGCTTCTGCTTCACCTGGGGTTCATCTACTTCATCAGGAAATGTCCTATCATCGGTAAAAGTCACATCAGTGTTAGTAACATCACCAAGAGCTTTCACCGTTTCCCTTCTCCAAAATTGAGTAGAGGTTCTTCTTCGACGGTGGCTTCTTCAGGTGGCACGTCTTC
>NW_013667362.1:97465-130441 GCF_000517525.1 Limulus polyphemus | reverse complement strand
ATCCCACTTTCTGACACCAATTTGTTACGTCTCCGTTTGTTAATTAACTTTCCGTAACTTCGTTCCAACGAAACTTAAGCGACACAAGTTCTTTCTTAATAAAACTGGTTTATTATTTCCGAATATAACTCTGCGATACACTTAATCTCAATACTCGCACTAAAACAAATACTATAACGAACGAACGTTAACTTCAACAATACCCCGTGACTGCAGTTCAATTACTCACTGTCTATCTCACACATTACATTCTCCTCTTTTATATACCAGCCTACCCTCTATCCAGTAAGAACTAGAGCATTCGCCAAAGTACATGATAGTTCTAGAAACGTTGCGTCACGGTAGTCACGTGACTCGCTGACGCAACACAGTTAGTGCAAAGGAAAAAATTACAGTATTCATTGTATTTCATATTATTCAGCTTTTCCTTTCACTATACATTCATGATTTTACTACAGTTAGTGTTAGGGTAGATAAAATAAAGTTTCACAAAAAAACACTTTATATTCATTTAGGAGGTTCTGGAGATTATGCAAATGAAATATGAAAACTGTAAGATGAAAAGAAGTATTCTTATTCCTGCCATGAATATCACCTTTCAGACATACTGAATCAGTAAAGAGTTCAGAAACTCACAAACAAATCTTTAGTAAAAATACTTTATTAAAATATCTGCTTTTGCACACAAAAGACTTTTTAATGTTTATTATAAGTATACCAAATTCTGTGAAGATGCACATAAAAATTCAGAGTTACAGTATATATATATATATAATTTTACAGAAAAGAGCATGATCCAATGCCCCAACAGTGTTCTTACAGTATTAAAGCTCAAATTTAAAAAAAAAAAGCTTCCTCACCATGATAAAATACATAATAACTTAGCCACATGCAATCTCTTATTTTGTTATGGTAATTTATTTTGAGTAATAGTACATACAATGTATTTGTATGAACCAGTAAAACAACTATGAAATATGTTCAATTTATGTATTAACATTAGTGGCACCTGGTGGCACTATGTTAAACAATATGAATTAATGATGTGGAACAAGTATTATCTAAATTTTTGAACATTAATAAGCCAGTATACACTATTCTCTACTTTATCTAACCTATATCTTAATATACCTTTGTCTACAATTAAAAAACTGTATGTATATCAAAGTTTACATGAAAAAGACAGTAAATGAAATGATACTCCAAGACCTAGACTTGAACCAAGGATCTCTGGCTAACAGGGCTACTTCTCTACCACTGAGATATCCAATGAGTACAAGGTGTTCCCATTACTATTCACATACAATGCTTCTTACTATGACTACCATCAGTATAATAAGCTCAGATAATTTTTGTTTTGATTTACTAGCATCTGACCAAATTATACAATGTTCATTGCAGATTTATATTTGTTTTTATTCTGTTTGGAATAAATGAAAGAATAATGTTTATAATAAACTTTTAAATGTAAAGCTGATAAGCATATATGATACACAGTCTTCAAGTGATGAACCTGTTTTTTAATTAATTGCTTTTTTTACCTGAACAATTAATAAAACTACCACAAATATCTGATATTGAAACTTTTGACACAAGTTTGTGTACAAATTGATTAAATGGGAATGACTTAAACACAGGACAATAAATGTTTGCGACTTGCATATAATAAGTCTGAAATCCCAGAAAATTCAAGAGTAAGACTGTTACATTTTCTTGTGAGCATCTAAACAGTCTATATGAACTACCTTCAATGTCAGAGCTTAATCTTTTCAATAATAAATCAATAATGACCAAAAAAAACCCTTAAAACATCTAGTAAATTTTACCTGTTTAGAATTAACAGATTCTTAAGGCTCACCAACACTAGATGTGAGCAAATAATTTAGATGTATTGCAGTAAAATAAGAGTATTCAGCTGTGAACAATGTTGCTTTGAGAAATTTTTGCTTCACTAAAACAGAACCTGTCTCTACTTTTTTCTTGTCATATGACTCAAACAAAAATGACCAATCAAAATAACCTGAATATAAAAAAAAATCAAGGGAATTTGTACAGAAATACAACTGAGATTGCAATACGTTATATATATATATATTTAGTAAAGAAATATTTTAGTTTGTTGATAATAGCAGTTCAACTATAGACTACTACTGTTGTGGAGATCAGAGCTCTTGTTATCAAAACACAACCTGTTTGTAATAGGGTTTGTTTGTTTTTAATTATGCACAAAGCTACTCAAGGGTTATCTGTGCTCTGCCCACCACGGGTACTGAAACCCAGTTTCTAGCATTGTAAGTCCGCAGACATACCGCTGTGCTACTGGGGGACTTGTAATAGGGCAGTCCTTCTCTAGTATGTACAAAAACAAATGCATGAGCAGGGTAATGTATTCATTTCCAGTCTTTTCCAATTTGTGGATTAACAATTGGTGACATTGCTCATGTCCAATGTGAACAAGCCTTTACCTTTCACTTTAAGATTTGATTTAGTACACACATTTTTTACTTACATTATACTTTTTGTTTCTGCATGGAACTAGCTAAAAAAAAAGTATAACCTTTTCCATTCCAGAACAATAATGATCTTTAGCACTGGCCACTGCAGCAAGATTGTTGGCTTCAGCTGTTGCCTAAAGAAGAAATATGCACACAACTTCTAACACTGCAATAAGGCATCATTTGAGATTATATATATATATATATATATAATGTTGTAAAATGCTGAAATTAATCTACAAAATTGAAATATCTTTCAAAAATAATAAGTATATATATCCTTACTTTAATCTCTGATCAAAATGTATGTTATCAACTAGAATAATCATTCAACCAAATACAGATTAAGATGGTCTAAAAAAAATAAATATTATGGTTAATAAATGTTGGAGATATATTTACCTAAATAAGTAAAATTAAAAGAAATTTCATATCTGGCATTACACAGTTTTCTGTTAAATATGCTGTTATTTACCTCTAACATGGATTTTGGTTCTGGAAGTTCATCTCCTCTGAAAATATTTGTGTAAGCCTGGAAAATAAAAGGAAATCTTATATCTACATATAAAATTTTAACAGGTGGCAACTTATTTTTTTACAAGTATTTTGATTAAAAACATAGTGAGAAAAATATAACAAATCTAACATACATCACAAAATAGCTACACTTCAGATGCCAGTTTTACTTTAAACAGTGAATGTTTGGTTCTGATGAGATGAATGCAATGTTTTCACAAACTTATTCATCATTCTGAAGTCTTATTGGACTAAAGGGCAACTTAATGAGCGAGTAAACTTTTTATTGCTTGTAATAATGCATTTATATAAAATTCCATGGGCAATGTTGAACTATTTCATGAACATCAGTCATTTCTGTGTACACAAATGTACCAATAGAAAGACTTAAAAAGTTTATTTGAGAACAAATTTTAAGAAATAATTACTTTATAATTTACAGTTTTTCAAACTGTACTTACTTTTGACAAATTAAGTTTTAAGTTACTTTAGTTTTTTGTACATTTGGAACATAAAGGTTAAACTGTAAACAACCTTCATTCTGTACAGTCTGCAGTGATGCATTAACTTTGACTACAGCATTCAATAAAGTATATTTTTTCTAACCATACTAAAACTTTTACTATTAAAATATTTTCTGCAAAAAAAGGTTAAACTCAAACTCTGAAATGATTTAAGACACAATTTTATTTTGTAACAAAAAAGCATTCTATCTACTTTTTAAATAAGTACTAGTACAAAAACAAACTAGAATGCTTAGTATAATCTTGCAATGAATTGGTTAAGTCTTTGTTTTTACATACTTATTAATGTATCTCTGCAACACAGATAACTTCCCTCTTTTAATCTCTACAACTTTGCCCTTGTAAGTGATTTCAAAGCTGTAATGGTAATAAAATTTGGCAACTCAGGCTTAACAATTATTAGATAATAATATCAGAACATTATGATGATTTCTCATTTACAGAATTGTTTTGCAAGTGTTTACAACATGTTAAAACAAGCAACAATACAGTTTTACATTATAACACTACACCTTAAAATCCAATTTTGAGGTGTAAGAAAGTCTAATGGATGGGAAACACAACATGACTATTAGTAAATTTAGGTAATAACTCAAATATATACTTATTGTCTAATATCCTGCCACCTGATGCCACAAAGAGCCCTTATAGTAGAAGATTATCTTCAAGACTGTGTAATGAAATATAATTACAGTTTCAATTCTTTAGGTCAATAACAAGATAACTGTCAACAGAGAAAGATGCTAGTCATTATGACTGGAACAAAACATTTAGGGGAAGAATTTATATGGTGTGAGTTTAAAAGCTTGAAAGTAGTTGCAGCCTGACAAGAAGTCTTGCCTTATATTGGGAACAGAAATTAGATTTAAATTCAACAACAGGAAACATCAGAGAGAGAGTAATCTAGTATTGGGCAACACCAATAAGGTCATTAACTACTTATTACAGTGAGATAGGTAGACAAATATTCCTACTGTTACAGTTTCAGTGGTAACTGGAATAACTATTTCTGAACAGATCATCAGAAACAGACTACATCAAGTCAGGTGGTATTCCTGTACCTTGTTTTTCTTTCAGTCAAACCCATCATAGAAACTGTAGAAGATTATGTGCATAACATCTGAATTAGACTGTCAGGTGGTCTAATGTTTTCATCAGAAATTAATTGAAATTCATTTAAATAATAAAGCAAAATATGAGGGTTTGGAAAAGCAAAAATTAATGCTGTTGAGAAAATCCTAGGAAGGAGGTGGCACAGAGCTAGCAGAGGCAGTCATACAAACTTCTGGAGGAAGTGGCACAGTGGTATGAAGCTAGCACTGACAGTCATACCAACTTCTGGAGGAGGTGGCAGTGGTATAGAGCTAGCACTGGTAATCATACAAACTTCTGGAGAAGGATGGCACAGTGGTATAGAGCTAGCACAGGCAGTCATATAAACTTCTGGAGGAAGTGGCACAGTGGTATGAAGCTAGCACTGACAGTCATACCAACTTCTGGAGGAGGTGGCACAGTGGTACAGAGCTAGCACTGGTAATCATACAAACTTCTGGAGAAGGTGGCACAGTGGTATAGAGCTAGCACTGGTAATCATACAAACTTCTGGAGGAAGTAGCACAGTGGTACAGAGCTAGCACTGGCAGTCATACAAACTTCTAGAGGAGACGGCACAGTGGTATGGGGCTAGCACCAGCAGTCATACAAACTTCTGGAGGAGATGGCACAGTGGTATGGGGCTAGCACCAGCAGTCATACAAACTTCTGGAGGAGGTGACACAGTGGTGGTCATACCAACTTGTGCGTCTTAGAGAGGTTCCACGATTGGATTAAGACTCATAAGTGACATGTTTGGCCACTATATATGCTTATATGCAGGAACTGTAGATGATTTTTCTATTCTGATAAACAGTAATGCCAAGCCACGAACACTACTCAGAATGCATGTACTACAAATTATCCACCATTAAAGATTCTTGCATCACTTTTAGCTGCCCTTGAGGAAAAATGGTTTTTGATCCCTCTAGCATTGTTAGTTACCCTCATTAATAGCATGGGTGACCTCTATGGAACATGTCTAAGAGCAAGGGGTCACACATCCTACTGACACTTTTTTTCGGGGAGGGGGGGTCATTAAAGAAATTCCTTGTATACTATATGTTTGACATGGTTTTAACCATTAACTTTTTCCTTCTATTTTTCATTCATTATCAATGTACATTTTTTATTATTATTAAAGTATTGCAGTGTAGATATCATCTCTAATTTGTTTCTTGGGACAGCTTTTCACAGCTTTTCCCAAGCAATGTAGTTTTATTAAAACTAAAAAATAATATTTTTTTTACATTTTGATATCTTTTCAGGACCACAACCAAAGAAATTCTAGCTGAGTTCCATCTTGTAAGTGAACATCTGGTTTCTTTCTTTCCTTCTTTGCGGTCTTAAAATTACCAGTCAATTACTTACCAAAGTCAAGAGATAGCAAAGCTTCCTTTCAGTTAAAGTATCTGAAGTTTAATCTTTGAAAAATTTAATAGTTAAGTATACGAAAAACTATACCAAAGCTCTTTAATATTTAACAATAATGATTGTTTTAATATTAATAGTATGTATATTAAGTAACTTTAACAAGTGAATGTTCTTTCTGTACTTATACAAATTAACTTCAGATGGACAGTAGTGACTCCAACTAAGTTAGAATGATAAGTTAAAAGGACAAAGTACTCTCCCATGACATTATAAACAGAACTGAATTTTTGGCCAAATCTGGGGTATTAACACAGATTCTTCAAATGCTGGAATTCCACTTTTAAACATCTTTACATCATATTAAAAACAGAAGCTTCATATCTTTTCTTAGAATAAAATAAGCTAGCAGTCAATAAGTGGTAAAATTATCGTTCTTTTCCTTGTTGAGAGACACTGCATAAATTAAACAAAGAAGGATCAATATCAAATATTCCACTGTTAGCTACTAATCTAAATTAGGGTTTCACAACCAATGTTCTTTTTATAGATATTTTAAAAAATTTTGATAATGAATTGCTCTCTACAGTTACTGATGACTTGAGACGTGTGGAATATATGAAATGAAAGAAAGGTGTAATGGTCTAAGATGCTCTATCAGTATTAACAGCTTCTCTGAGAACTGGGAGTTTGATTCCCACTTCAGGTTGAATCTTATTTCTAATTAGTTGCAAAAGAATATACCATATTAAAATGTATAATATCTGTTACAGATTAAGAAAAATAAGCATTTCAACAATGGTAAAAAATACTATTATTTTTATAGTTCAGATCAGGTAGTCTTAAATGTGAAATATTGTAATATTTTCCTTATTGGGTTTGGGCTCATGCTGCCAACAAAATCAAAATTTCAGAATGTCTTTTATGTGCTGCAGAGTATGCAACATTTCCTCATAATTTCCCACTATCCCATGACCTATTGCACAAGCATCAGTGGATCTTACATAATTCAGATTTTCTTGTTAACAGTCATGCTGTTAACTTTGCTGAATTTGGAATCCAATGTTAATTCTTATGCAACTACTTCCATTAACAAATCATTGATAATTTATTTGAAGTCCTTATACAACTGTAGCATGCATTGTTCCATTGTCAGCCCTGATTGTTAAATGCACCTGTGTAATTATATACTTGTGTTGCTGTTAGGTTTCACAATCATGTGGATGTTCAATTTGTTTAACACTCAGCATTTTTTCTCTTGCTTTGAATATGGTCGATCTTTTGATTAAGCTTTTTTGCTTTCAATGTCTGCAGCTCAGGATTTATCTCTTAGCCCTAATACAGATAACACTTCTGCTGGTCTCATTTCTTATCTCTCTCAGGTATGTTCTATTTTAAATATTGTATCAATTTCTGTTACCTAAGAGTTCTTGTGTCATATGAGAGAACTCGGTTGTTACACTTATTATTTCTTTCACTTTCTCCTCATATATGGGTTTGTTCAGGTTGTTTTAGAGACTAGCTCCAAATTAAAATACTTCATATTCTACTTATTACATTTTTCTCAAATTCTTGACCATCAGTACGGTCTTCTGTGTTGTGTTTTACTTTGACCCATCATCAGTTTCCTGCCCTACATGCTATGATATGTCTTCTTTTGAAACTTTCTTTTTCTGAACCATTATTACTCATTGACTATTTTCTTTTCATTCTTCTGATTATTTTAGTCAGGGTCAAATATTCACTTTGCAGCCTTTATTAAATAAGGGTCTCACTCATACTTTTTTTATTACCATGTGTCTATTATGCTACTTTGCCACTTGCAAGATACCAATCTTTCTTTCGTCATTTGAAATGACCTCATAAAAAAAGGTTTCCCAAAGCAAGCAGTAGTTGATTAGAGTTTAGCATCTTGTTTTGTTTTGGTTGTCATCTCTTCTACAGACTAGATTGTAATATCTGTCAATACTCACTACTTTTACTCACACTTTTTATGTGTCCTATTATTGATAGAAGTAAGATGGGTCTTTAAATTACCACTCATTGGCTCTATTCTGAACAACACATCTGTGAACGTTAATCTATGGACCTTTGTCTTTGTGATTCTTGGGTTCACCAAATTCTTCTATTTGAGCTTTCTATTCAATTTCATCATCCTTGTCCAATTTCAACTCTAATGGTTTTGCAGCTTTTAGAAAACAAGGGGATGTTAAAGTTGCACTTCATGTTTCCCTAAGTTTTTGCTTTCACCTTTTTGTGGTTCTTATGAAACAGAAGAATGGAGGACAATATTATATATTTCCAGTCTCAATTATTAGCTAGATATTCCTTCTTTCAAGACAGAACCTATAAAAATCTTACAGAAGTTCCTTTATGAAGGTGTTTGGCTGATAAACATGGATATTAAAGACTGTTATTTATGCATCCCAATTTAACTATCTAATTGTCTTTTTTTTCTCACAAATTGAGGAGTGGTTCATAAGTTCATATCCCTCTCTTTCTGGTCTGGTTTGAGTTTCCTATCTCTTTACATCTGTAGTCAAAGCATTAGCTGGTCTTTTACACATGCCCAATATTGATTTTTATTATTCCATGGATGATTGGAGTATTCTCACTCAGTCATTGATTTACACTCAACTGACCATTCAATTAGCTTCTTCTCTGTGATGGATCACTTATAAGTCCAAGTCTTAGCTTACGCTTACTCAGTATCTAGAACATCTACGATTTTGGACCAACACTTTTCAAGAAACTCTTCACCCCTCCCCTTTTGTTTTGCAAATTCACTAGAATTTTGGGTGTGCATACTTCTCTCTTATCCTCCATCTATCAAAGATGTACTCTCTGTTTTGGTAATGATAGTCTTTCTCTACAAGTCAATTAGTATGGGTCATTCTTACATGAAACAAATTCAATAGGAGCTTGCCCCTCAGTAAAATCTAGTCTCAGACCCATTGTCTCTTAAACTTTCTCCTACTACCCTTGATTACCTTTAATTGTGGCTCATTCAAGAGTTTACCAATGTAGGTTCCCCCTTTTTTCCACTCATTCAGGTCTGCATATTTTCACCAATGCCTCTCTACAGGAATGGAGTGCTGTGTTGGGGAATGTCTCTTTCAGGTCTGTGGTCTACTAAGAAATCCTGTTCTCACATTATTCTTTTGGAACTTTGGACAGTTCAACATGTATGACAGGAGTTCCTCCCCATATTAATAACATCACTATGTTTCAGTACTCAAAGCAGACTGGAATTTGATCTCACAGCTATGCTTTGTTTTGATCTTTCTACTGCTTTTGCTACATTAATATCCTGTCATTCTCCAAGCTTGCCATGAGTCAGGTGTTGTGAAAATTCTAGTGGATTCTTATTCTATAGATCATTGACTTCTGTTAAGAGAGTAGATTCTGCATCCTTTGGTTGTGCCATTGACTTAGTCATCTTATGAATGATGCATTCCTAACTGTAGTAAATCATCTTTTCATACTTTACAAGTCTACAGTTTCACATCCAGCTTCTCTAGCAGTGGATACTTTAAGCCAGTCTAGGGAGAATCTTTTCTCTATGTCTACTCTTTTCTTCCTCTGGTATTGTCCAAGATCAGTAGGTTCTATTTTCAAGTTCTTTTTTTGTACCCCATGCTGGTTTGCTCCACATGGCTTCCACTCTTCTGTCCTCCATCTCACAGGGATCCTATTCCTTTACCTTTTTGGAAATATTTTCTATGTCAGCTGTGAATATACATCTTCCACAACAACATTTATCATCTACAGCTTCATAGCTAGCTGTTATGTAGTCTTTTGTTAAAGAAGCTGGCTTGTCTTCTTGAGTTGTCACATTCATGTAGAAGTTCCCACTGGTAGTATGTGAATTTCATTGATTTATCTTTAGGAGTTGGTACCTTTGTAATTCATATTCTTGTCTTCTTCCAAATCCTCAAAACATTACCTCCTTTACTGTGTCCTTATTTCATAATCTTGGTTTGTCTGTTTCTTATACTGTAGGCTACAGATATGTCATCTCTGCCTCCCTGATTCCTAGTAATCCTCCTACTTGTTTATACCACCACCTATGTCCCATGGTTGCACATGTACTACATCATTATTGCTTTCACCAATCTCTTTGTCTGATTTAGATGGCATCAGGAGTGAAGAAATAACATCCTGAAAATAATGCCTTGTTTCTGAGTATCCTTTAGGTCCAGTCTTTTTGTAAGGTTGATACACTCCACTAATTATGCCTCAAATCCAGTTCTTGAAATATTTTTGTGGTTCTTGATTCTACTCAAACTCTGCTTGGCTACTTCTTTGCTGTAGTTTAGGTTATTACCTTTCTGTTCTGTAACTTCTAGGTTTCTCTGTATCATTTTCACCAGTTCCCAGTACCTTCTGTTCATTGTGGGTATTCTGGCTTTCAGTATTTCTGTGGTAATCAACCAAAGATGACACGTATCTGTGATGTCACAATTTAGTGCTAGTGTTGTCAATTTCATTGTGTGACACGTACATTTCTGAGTGGTCACAGGTACGATTTCTTGGGGATGTTTTGAAGACGTTATATATAACACTCACTAAACAGCAGCAAAAACCTATAAATATATATCAAAGAGTGACACTACACTGTTCACTCATGATCTGATGCATGCTGGTTTTTCTAACTGAAAGGTATAAGAATTAAATTTTTTCTTCTTTCAACATTCAAAATTTGTAAAACAGTTTTGGTATGAGAAATACTGTTTTGTAATGCCATAGATTTACAGAAACATTCAAATGGGGCTGTTTGACTGTTTACAGATTTAATAATTTTGAAACTCCTTATACATGGGTGATAATGACTCACTTGCACTCTGCAATTTTGCTAGTCAGCAAATTCCTATTATATAATTATAACAAAATAATATCATATTGATTATTTCCCTTTATGAGGCCTAGTGTCAAGGGATCATTAATATAGACCATTTTTATACGGACACAATGTGATAATTCTCAGAGTTTTCACCTATATATTATTTTCATTTTGCATGTTTGTGCTGAACTACTGTCATTACTTTAAAATTTTGAGATGATGTTGATTATTGTACTTTTATGCAATCTCTAACAATTAATATTTCAGTATTTCGTTACTTCTCAATGTACTATTATAGATGAAATACAATTTATTTACTCACTGATGTGTGATGTGTATGTTTTTATTGAGAATTAGAAAGAAACTAACAGTATTTTTTAAATTAAGACAAGTTTCAATTAAGTCTTGGAAAGATTAATATGCGACGTCACAATGAGAGATAGTTGTGACATTTCTGAGAGTCTTCACTTTTGACATGTCTGTGATGCTACAGTGAAACATATATAGGAGGTAACCTGTGACATATTGGAGAGGTCATTTTCTTTGGTGGGAAGACTACACGATTTAAGTTTTACATTTTAAAAATGAAAATGAATTTCAAACAGGTACTTACATCTGAAATACCTTCCCAACTGCCTTCCCACAACCAAATTTTCATCACGAGTACAACTTTCAAACCAATCTAATCTTTGGTGGGAAGGCAGATCTTATGCAAGATCTCCTGATGCATGCACAGCAAGTCACATGGAAGGTGGGAGAATGGAGAATAATGGGTAAGTGATGTATGCTCTGCAATGTGTAGTCACATCAGTGCAAACTAAACAAGGAGAGGTTTTCAGTATTTCAGAGGAAAGTACCTGTTTGAAATTCACTTTAATTCTCAAAATATAAAACTACTCTAATTAAACAACATATGAAATAATAAACAGATTTAACATTTTAAAAAACACAGAAAAAAGTATTGTAGTTTGCCTAAAAATTCAGTTTCCACATAAAAAATATCTAGATATTTAAACTCTTGTTTTATTTTCCTAACACCTGAAAAGTAATAGAAATAATATTGTTTGACAAAACAAAAAGTACTGATATCTAATAAAAACATTTAACATATATAAAACCAGTCAAGCTACAATAACAGGGATGTGATTTGTAAAGGTGTAATGTAAAAGTAGGTATATTAAGCAGGAAAACTTGGTTCTCTTTTTAAATTCATGTTCTTGCTTGTTGCAGTTGTAATAAAAAGGAATCCAAATCTTCCTCGACTTGTTTTTAATTTACAACTTTTACGTTACATATTTACAGGTTTTACTCTTTATATATAATTTAATTCTTCTTTTGATATTAAATATTTCTGTGTCTGACACCTTTATTCTAATTTGGCTCTTTTTGCACATGTAAAACATTTTGTCAGACATATCATTAACCAAATCAAAATGGAAAAACACGAGAAATTTACCTTGAAGTACTCCACAAGTTCCCTGGAAGTAATTTTACGTCCATTTATTTCTTTTAAGACTAAATTCTTTGGATCAAGAAGTAAAGGCACTAAAACTTTCAGCTGATTTTGAAAGTCTGTTTCAATATCTGTAATTAACAAAATTTTAAAATTACATAATTTATTGACTCATCATTTATAATTTTTTTTACATACGATTCAAATATTTATTAGTTTTATTCAAACATAATAAATATCAAACTCAAAATTTGTCATAAAATGTCTTGCTTTTTGAACTTCAATAAATGCCTTTTATAACAACATGTCCCAGGATAGAGAATAATTTTTGAATTTACATGAGATGGTGGTATCAGAAAATTCTTAGTCTTGGTCTCGCCTGTGAATCGTTTGCATGCTTATTTATATATTAAATCATAATGATTTGCAAATGAATTATGAAACTTAGAAAGAGGGGCAACATGTGATATCGGGTTTTCAATAACCTTCCATGCATGGGTTGGTCATACTACACAAGCTAAAAAATCGTAACAATTAACATACTAAAACCCTGAATTTACTAAGTGCATCTTTATGAAATTTGGCAAGCTTTCGGTAAACATTACAAGTCAATTGTATATAAAAAAATCATAATATTTTTTGAAGTATTTATGTTATAAATTTTTTTATGAATTTCTGAAGACTTTACTGAATCAATCTGAGTGCAAAGTGATTTACATGCTTATAATAAAAATAGTTCTTGTAATCTTACAGTTTCATATTTCATTTTTATAATCTCTACAGACACTTTAATGAATATCAAAAGATTTTTTGAGGAGAAAGTTTATATTTAAACTGTTATTTTCTCTATCCTAACACTAGCTGTGGCTAAATCATCAATGTACAGTGAAATAAAATTTTGAAAATTATGACATAAAATAAACAATACTTTTTTTCTGTTTTGTAAAATATTTGTCACCATATCTTCAACTTCATTATCTGTAGAATTTCAAATTTTTACATTTTCAAATTTATTTTAATTTTATAGTTTCATTGCATGGCTCATACGACATTCATCTTTCATGCTTTAAGAGTGACACCTCCAATGGGAAAATTTCCATACAGTTATATGTACGCACATACAGCTTTGGACTCATGCAGTCATATTTACTTAACCCTAGTTTTGTTTTCTATAAGTATTTGCAACATAAAAATTAATTTACCTTACTAATATGCATTTTAAAACATAAATAATAAATAAATGACTAAAACAGAATGTCCAAAAACAACTATAATTTAACTGGTATTCTAACTAAACTATTTCAGGTAAAAAGAAAAATCATGACATGCTATCAACATCAACTTTCATTGGAACAAGTACCCAATGAAATCCTCACTGGTCTAATGTCTGTTGGTGGCAATTCAAAAAGGACCATTGGGGTTTAAAGTTTAAAATAAGCTCTTTCAATTGGTTATAAACGTGTACATCAAATAGGAGCGTGTGATTTTGAAAACTGTCATAAAAGTTAAATATAAATGAGCAGGGCTTCTGTTGTAGGTTTAGAAAATTTATTTCTCATTACAGGAAGAAGTTTGCACATTCAACATATACATTTGACCTTAGCATTGTTTATATATTGTGTCTAGGATAAGTCAGACAGTGTAGTTGCTACAATACTGAAGTTATACAAACTAAAAGAGGAGAATTAAGAACATAGATGTGCACATGACACAGAAATGAAAATTAAGAATATTAAGGATTTAAAATATTTTCTTTTGAAGTTAATAAATTAAAATTTAGATAATTATAGAATCTGAATTATAAACTACACTATGATTCTAATTTTAGTGACATACATTGATAAAAAAGTTATTCACTTAAATGTTCAATGTAATTCTGTGAAACATCATAATACACTAAGAAGAGCCAGGCCAGTATTTAAAGAGTTAATGATAATATTCTTTAGATAAATATTCTGCCAAGACATGATGGAAAAACATTTTTTTCACAATTTAAGTTTGATGGAGCTCATTCAATGGATGAAAAGTGTCTAAAGAATGAAGGAAGTACTTGACCCTAAGTCTAACAGAGGCAATGTGAATTTACTTCATTAAATGTGATTAAGCTTGGATTGATTTAAATTATAAATTAAGTGTACTTCCCCAGAGCTTCCAAAAGTGTTCTGTTTCAAGAGTAAATAAAACCAAAGTTAAGAGTAACAAATATTTTTATTTCTTGCTTTTGAAATACATATGTCATACTGTGTTGTAGCCTACAGAGTGCATAATTATTCTCATTATTCATGACATGCACACATTTTACTGACATCATGACAGTAGAAATTGCAACATTAATCATCTCTTATGTGCAGTCGTTTTAGTGTCTACTGACTGATTGACAGAAAACACACTACTGAATAGTGGTGCAAGTGGTTAAAACAAGTGGACTTCAACCCCCTTCAAGGAAATTAATTGTCAATATACTTCTAATAGTAAGCTGACAAGACATAAGCATTCTTATGTCTGGGTGTTACCTGATTACTTATTAAATACACAATCATATAGATGAACAGTTGCCTGAAACCCTTGGAAAAGAATCTAAATTAACTCAAGCACACAATGAGCAAGATTATAAAAAATAAGTCATAAATTATGAGTTAAACTTAACCCTTAACCTGATTTAGTCAGATAAAACTGATTGTCCATGTTTTCACTAGCAGAGTAGAGTATAAACGATGTTGTTTAACCAACATACTCAGCTAGCATTAGCTCAAAGTCTATTACTATTAGCCTAGAAGTCAAACTTAATTAGGTACAGTTTTCTGTTCTTATTACTAGTATAAATTCCAATATATGTCATCTTTATACTGTAAAATCTGACTCTGTGTACTTGACTATTCATGTAAATATCCTCAAGTTAGTGGATCTATTTAACTTGTCACAAACCACATTTCCCTGTTATTTAAATAAATACTGTTTGAAATAGGTGTAGTGAAATGTATACATCCTATAAAAATGGGTGTAATATATACTCCCCATTAAATTGTAGAGGATAAGACTAAAACATTGCTAATACTAATCTGGAATATGTTTTTTTTGCTCAAATGATTGTGTAAAACACTGAGACAAAAATTTCTTAACAAGTTAGCTTTTATAAAGTATCTTTACCTGCTAAACGTCCATCAAAATGAGGATTTGTTGCAACTTTTAAGCCTGGATGAGGCATCAGAAAACATCCAATATCCAAAAAACAAGAACGAATATGTCTTCTTAATTGCTGAAGTTCTGGATGTTGCCTTTCAGAAATCTGTAACATCAAGTAACACAGCACATGAAAAAATCTTCTTAGGTCTGAATCAAATATTATGATTAGCTGCTAGCAAAATACAATATACCATATTTTTATTCCTTAAGATAAACATTATTAGAGGAGGACCTACATCAAATGAAAGTGGATTAAGCTTCTGAAAAAGATTGATCTTAAACATTTATTTAAATCATTTTGTAGAATTATGTTATTAACTATAACTGTTCTGTTAAACCTTACTACTCCATATATCAAACACTGTATGAAATGCTCACTATTAAAAAAGCATTAAAAAGCCCACCAACACAGTTCCCACACTTTAGTTAAATATATTTTCGAGGATTTCAAAACACCAAGTTTAATTTTCAAAGACTGGTTGGTGTACACTGGAGAAGTTACAAATATATGTTACTACATATGTTTAAATTATTCAAAAACACCAAACACTAAAATAAACAACATACATTTCACTTAGTTTTTAAGTTATTCAGTTTGTAAAGTTCAACATTAATTTTTTTTTTGCAAAAGCATTTTCTTCTTTGGTGATATATCTGAGGCTGTTAAGACTTTGCTAATCCAGATTAGTTCCAAAAACTGCATTTTCAGAAGAAGAAAAAAAGTCTTCAAGTTTATGTCATTCAGATATGGTTGTATATTATTGTGTCTTCATTTAACTTTCAGTTAGTCAATTTTAGCTTTTACAATCTACTTCTTTGAGTTGTACATAGGTTTTTGTTTAACCTCATTCAAACAACATTTGTCGTCTAGTACCAGCAGCAGAGAAATATAGTTTTTATTGATATTCACACTGAAGATTCTACCTACATAACAGATGTAATCACAAATGACTTGCTGAGCAATATAACTGTTCTGTAAGGTTACCACCCTCTGTTTGTATATTTATAGAAAATCCACACTCAGCAGATGTTTGTCCATGAAAAAGTAGAAGTAATCAAACTACTGCACAACTTTTTTTAGCTTTGGATGCCATGATTTGATAAAATCAGACATCCACCCCATCTATGGCATGGTCATAGTCTATAAAATTGGAAACTCAGAATGCAACAACTTTAGCAATGTCATTTCTGAACTGATGATGATGATGATGATGTGAAAAACATCAAAACATGTAGAGTCAACATTTCAGATGCCATAGATTGGTCTGAATTAAAAATGTTTTTAATTGTGTACTTATCTTAATGTTGTGTGTTTTTTATTTATTATTTTAACATGATACACAAGTGCCAAGACAAACAATATCAATGAGTCTAGAAATGGGACCCACAGCAAAGAAGTTTGCAAGACAAAAAAGTAAATTAAAAAGATGAATATGTTAACAAAATTTTTTGGTGAGATGCAAGAGAAAGAAAGTTATTCCAAAATTTATATAAGTGAAATGTAATATTAAAGGACAAAAAGTGGAATATTTTGTGCAAAAAAATCAAGCAACAGATACTATGTGCTACATTTCAACAGAAACAGATAGCCAAACTGGAAAAGGAGGGGTATCATCTACATTTCGAAGTAACAACAACAAAAAATATTACGAACCTTGGATTGAACAGACAATGAGATATTGATAAATAAAAAGAAATATGAAAAAGTAATTAAAATTAACATTTTCCTATATCCAAAATGTATTTCGGATAATACGTACCTCCTCTCACTCCAAAATAACAGACCCTAAGCTGGTCATTTTGTGGGGAGGAAGGGCAAGAGAGTGTGAGCAGAAGTAAATATTATCAGAAATACATTTTCTGTGTAGGAAAATGTTAACTTATGAAACACACCTCCTCTAACACTTTAGCTAGAATCTCACATTGACAAAGTGGAGAGCCCAGTTAGGCAAGGTCCACACAGACACTTTCTGTGTAGAAAAGAGGTGTGTAAAAATGACATATAGTAATAGCACAATAGTGGGATCCACACTACTTCTGAAACAGGTATGCCCTTTTCCCTGACCATGTTAAATCCAATTCTTGGGCGTTAAAGGCCAGCCAGTCACAAAGGCAAAATCCTAACATCTTTAGAAAGACATGAATTCATCCAGGCCACAACCAGGCAGATGAGGTCCCAAGTCTTGTCCTTGGAATTATAGGGCTGTGGACCCAAATCAAGATCAAAAATGCAGTGGCTAGGGTATGATGATTGCTGTAAAGTTTGGTCTTGTTTAGTCATGTGATATCATTGGAACCTAACCTGAAAGTTATAGAATGTTGCATGTCAAGCCACTGAAATTATGAAGAGAAGGCATGCAACACCAAAGTGGACAAACCCTTGCCCCAACCTGAAGAACCACAAAATACAACAAACCGAACTCAGGATTATGGGATTTGTCATGCCTCATTCAACCTGAAAAAACAGAGATTACCCAGTCTGGGATTATGAAACAAAATCCTAACTCCCCAATTGGAGAGGCAAAGCAACACCTCCTGCCACCAGAATTATGAGGAGGATGTGGAACAAAAAAAAGTTCAACAAATGGCACAGAATTATGAGGAACTGAGGACCATCTCCCAAGATCATCAAAATAAAGAAAATTACCAAAAAGAGGAGCCATGCACAACACAACAAGAGAGCAAACAGTCATCTCTGAACCAGAATTATGAGGGGCTCCCATGAAAGCTTCTACCACACATCTTCACCCTCTTTCCCATTTGAGGAATAATGACTACAAGCATTCTTCAGAAGGAATAAACCTCTGTCCACTGCTCCAGAGACTGGAACTGGGAGTGGTAAGGACTCCAATGCTCCTCTTGGAGAAATGGGGGATACTTGTGCTGGGGAGTCCCGAGGAATGATGCTCCAAAGACAGTGCAATAGGTGAACCACATTCCCTATTTGAATTGGGAATATTCATGATAGTCCAAGAGTGGCAGTTCAGTAATGTATTTGTTTTTGTGTTACAACTGTATACAACCCAGAAAGTGTACAAGGTGATCTTATAGAACACCCCATCTCCACAGATGAATAGGAGAGAAAGCCTTATCCCCTTCTCTAGCTGCTGAAATTTTGGGAAGAAAGGACCCATCAGGATACAACAGAACACAAGTAGAATGGTAAATAGTCCTGTAAACATGAATCTCAAATGAAGACCCCTGGCTGACCCCAAAGCCAAATATGAGGGACAGGAGACCAGAAGGAGGGGAGCTGGGCATTCCAGTGAGTGATGAAAGCAATGAAATGAAAAGTCTCAAGATGAGAGCAGATCCAATGAATAACTTGTAGATGAGGCATCCATTCTGTGGGAAGAACTCCATTTGGATGAAATAATTGATCAGCCACTAAATTAATAACCTGGAACATGACAAGCAAGGATAACAATCTAAAGATTCAATGTCTGAAAACAAAGAGACCTGGAGTGAGTGCTCCCAAGCTTTAAAATGTAGGAGACCACCATGTTATTGTCTCAGTGAATCATTACAACCTTCCCTTGCAACAAATCGAGAGCCCAAGTCATAGTTCGTTGAAACTGCTAGAAGCTCTAAAAGTTTGATATGGAGAGAAGGTTCTTCTTCTGTCCAGAGGTCCTTGAATTCCATATCCTCTACACAAGTTCCCCATCCCTGGAGAGAAGCATCCATGAAAGATGTATCTCAGGACATGGGAGACGTGTCCCTGTACAACTACCATTCATGATCAAGTGGACTGGAAGCCAAAAGGGCCACCAGACAATACAATGCAAATGTTTCAATCGTTCCATAATGACCACTAATGGTAATGCATGTGGGTCTGACCCCCCCCCCAAAAAAAAAACAACAAAAAACGAGTGATTCCAAGAATGCTCACATCATCAGAAGAGAATGAAGCACATGCACTGGTGGAGAAGGAGATGACAGTATTAAAGGAATGGCTCATTCCATGGCCTAAAGAGATGGTTGGGCCTGACTGAGACATAAATTGAAAAATACTCCTAAATGAATGAGGTACTGTGTGGGAGTAAGAATAAACTCCTCCATTTGGATGAGAAACCCAGCTCTCACAGATTTGGATAAAAGAGCTAGAGTATGAAACTCTGCCAAGTGGCAGGAAGGAGCGAGAAGAATCCAGTCATCCATATAATGGTGAGTGTGAATGTCTGTAAAATAAAGATGATGTGAAAAGGATCTGACTAATCAGCAAAAGACATATGGGATGGATGCAAGGCTGAATGGTACAGCAAAAAACTGAAAACCCTGTCTCTCGTGCACAAAATGGAGATACCAACGTGAAGACTTCATGATCGAAATATGAAGGTAGGCATCAGCAACATCAACTTTGTCATCCATAGACTGGGTGCAAAGTGCCACTGGAGAGGAAAAAACGACTCCCTAGGGGAGGCTAGAGAAAACGACTGAGATGAGAAAAGTCGTTGACAGGTTGCCAATCACCCGTCTTCTTTGTTACTATAAGAGAGTAGGTTACTATACCTTGAGAGAGTAGTCAACACATTCTACAGCCTCTTTGCAGAAGATCCTGGATGGCTTGTGTTCAATGACTAATGTAAGCTGACCATTGGGGAAGGGATGACAACCATTATGGTAGACAATGGAGAAGGAGATATGACATGAATGACCAACCCTCTGGCAAGAATCTGAATGACCCACTGATTAGAGGCAAAGGTCTCCCATACAGACCCAAACTGTCTGAAACTTGCCACCACAGGACCAGACCCCATAAGACAGTCACTTATGATGTTTTCAGACACAACGTGGTGCCAATGCAGGAGGTCTGGAAACCCGAATAGGATATGCAGTAAACCATCAGTTAGAAGACTAGGAAAGGTGGGAGGCCAGTATATAAAGAAAAAAGTGGAAATGGGCCACATCCACCCGAGAGTCTATGGAATCTGTCTGAGAAAAGGATCTTCTCTGAGACCTCTAAGGACCAAAGAAGGAAGTTGAATGCCCTCAAGCAAGGCATCTCTCTCCAAAATATCCCAGCAACAAAACAACCAAGAGACCAAGGAGAGAGCAGAAGCTGATCACTTTACCAAAGTAGAAATCAATAAATTATTAAGATCCTCTGAAAATTCAGCAGGAGACCTGTGAAAGGCCTCAGACAACAGTGCAAAGAAGATAAAAAATGCAAGACTGTTGTAAGGGACAGTCGAATCCTGGAAAACTGAGTGAGGTTAAGACAAATAGAGGCATCAGGCCTAGAACCCCAGAGAGGAGGAAGCGGACCTAACGTTTGAGAATCTAAATATATGTCCTCCAGTCAATGGAAAGGCATGCTGATCCAATAAATGTGAAGGACAAGGCATGATAGCAGCCTCTCTCAATTGATCTGCAAATCTCCAAGTATGCACAGCAATGTCTGACAAAGGTGGAAAGACTAGGTAATCAAACTTGACATACCAGTTGCAAAAAACGATGCAAGAGATGGGATGTCTGTCCAAAGCTCATGATTAGTTATCTGAGGAAAGGAAGGATCCAGAAAAATAGTCCAAATTCTTACCATTCCACCCATGAACCCCTGCAAGCTGTCTCTGATTTTACAGGAGAAAAAACATTAAATCTCATGTAATATTCCACCCCTCTGCATATGAGGGACTGGATGTCCTCCAAAGAAAGGAGGACCCCCCCAATGCCTGG
Source organism: Limulus polyphemus (assembly GCF_000517525.1). Taxonomy (NCBI): domain Eukaryota; kingdom Metazoa; phylum Arthropoda; class Merostomata; order Xiphosura; family Limulidae; genus Limulus; species Limulus polyphemus. The sequence goes on along the minus strand of NW_013667362.1, from coordinate 109,285 downwards.
GCAATGCTAGACTCAAGAGGTGGCAGATTAAGAGAACTACAAGACTTTGTATCAGAGACGTGAATGTGAGAATTCATATCTGAAACATCTCAATAACTTTTTGTATTGAAATTAAAGAAAATAGACAATAAACTCAAAACTCAATAATATGGGTTGAAAAAATTATCCAAAGCATAGGTATAACTAAAGTTACACAACACACAAGAGAAACCCACAGCAAGCATGTAAAACCATTGTCATAACATTCTGCCATTGAGAAAAGTAAACAGGAAGTAATAATGGGGAGCTTATATACAGATCTGGTATTAGGAGTGCATTGACGTAGGTGGAGAGAATCACAAGATGTAACTTGTTATGGTCAATATAGTGGGGTACAAAGACTGGAGCAAGAGAGGTAAGATTCATACCAATGCTTAGAGAGGCAGAAAAGAAAAACTTTCATTTGGATAAAGCTTAAGTTTGAGAAGAGGTAAATGTCAAAAAATTTTTTTTATAAAAACAATTATTTGTTACACAATTCTAAAAATGAGACTGTTTCCAGTTTCAAATTTACAATAAAATATAAATCACTTATTGTACGGGGTAAAAATTAAAAAACCTCATATACACTACATATTTCGAGGTATTTTACTGCATCATCATCAGGAGTGTAATGTTTTGCAAAAATAACACTTATTTATATCATTAAAAAATCAACAATTTACATATTAAGGAATTTCACGCCATCTACTGACAACATTTCCATCAGGTCCCTCATCCTTATTCAATATTATAAATTTCCTTTTTTTATATTTAATTATCTCAATAGATTCACGTATGTTCCTACTAATAAAATCTTTAGAATTGTGTAAAAAATAATCGTTGACTTTATAAAATGTGAGTATTTTAACATTGAACATTATGCAAGCACCAATGAATTTTGATTAATAATTAAAGAGTGTGTTCCGCAATTTATATACACGTTATATAATAAGATCTTGGAGAATCCTAAAATAATAAATATGTCAGATGTAGTTCTTAATAACAATCAGGTGGGGGGTATTAATTAAAGGTTTAGGTTTGCTCATTATAAAAAAACAATTAATAACAGATATAGAAACTAATTTGGATAGAGTGATAGATGAAAACTCTAAAAACATATTTAGAACTGAATGTAGGGAATTTCAACCTTATGGGGAGGACACAAAGTGTAGATATAAAAACCATAAAATCAAAAGATATTGTAATTTGTAAAGCAGATAAAGGAGGGCAGATTTTAGTACTTAACAAATGTGAATACGTTAAAGGTATGGGAGATTTATTAAATGAGGGTATATTTGAAAAATGTAAGTATAACCCTACAAATAAGTATCATGAATTAGTAAAAAAAACAAGTGTTAGGTGGAGAGCAGAATAGATTATTTCCAGCTAATTTTATTATTCCAAGATTTTACGAACTTCAAAAAATACATAAAATGAGTAACAGTTTTAGACCAGTAATATCACCTGTAGGTACATCCTCATATCAAAGAACAAAATATATAGCTCAGAAGAATTCTTGTTCAAGAAACAAAAATAAGTATTATTAAAAATGTTTTAGAATTTGTAGAGAAAATCAAAAATGCAAAGTTGAATATGGAAGATTTGTTAATGTCATTTGATGTAGTGTCATTATTTACAAAAGTTCCAGAAGATGCAATTAAGTGTTTCGAAAAGCCATTGTTACAAAACAAAACTTTAGCAGTTGAAACTATAGATATAATTAATCTAATAAAGGTTTGTGTAAAACATTTTCAGGTTAACAATGATCTTTATATACAAAATAAAAGGAGGATTTGGAGAAATCCCTCCACCTTGTTTTCACACAAATCACCATCATTGGCAATCACTCTTGGATCCGAGCATCCAAGCTCTGGCCTATAAAACAGTTAAAATGGGTTTTTGCTTATAGTTCTTTTAAATGTTTCACAATTATTATTTTTTTATATTGCATCCTGTATCCACACAGTTCCAGTTCAGTAACTTTCTTAGCCAATTTAGCCTCTACCTTGAAACCAGCATTAATATTTATACATATTTTTTATTATTCTTTATCACTCATATATATTTCTGTAAATGAGTAAATACAACTAGCATCTTTTGAAACATTTCTTTTAATGATATCTCTGACTATCTTTCAAGATCTGAAAAAGAAAAAATGGAATCATGGTTTTATTTACTTAATGATGAAAACAAGTTTGGCAAGTAAGAGGGAATTACTAAAATAGTTACTGTTTCAATGTTAAATTCCTTAGTACTGGAATTAATTAGAAGGGGGACCTCTACTTCATTCAACCATAGGAACAGGGCAGTGTCATCCTGAACACGGTATTACAAGGAAGATCCAATATAGGCTGGTCCTGCTCCAACCGACATTTGGTCCACCAGGAAATAAGCATCCAAGGAAAAGGGAAGGAGGGAACCAGCTTTGCCCTCTTCTCATTGAGTAGATAAATGTGTGGTTGTATTGTAAGGTAAATTTCTACTTCACACTCAGGAGGAAGCCTCTTTGATCTAACACTCCAGCGACTGGAAACTGGTAAGGACTCTCATGCCCCACTTGGAGAAAAAAGGGGGGTGAAGGAAATGCAGTGGCAAGTCCGGAGGAATGTCACACTTCAGAAAGTGCAATGTGTGTTCACAATTCACTATTTTGAAAAGCAGACCATTCCCAATTTATGGAATGCAAGGGTTGGCAGGGATGGGCAGAAAGCCTCTTTTGCTTTACTCATAATAGTCCATAAGAAATGGTCCACCATTGAGTTAAACTTACAGATACACAGAGACAAATAAGGCATGCCACTGGTTGTCTTGTGGAATACCCCATCTCTACAGTGAGCATTATAGCTCTGTCGGTATATAGTGTGGATTTGAGTGAAAGCACACCTGACCAGGCAACATTCACCACAGAGTGGGATCCTATTAGTAGTGGTAAAAGAGGGTCCCTGAAAAGAAAACATAAATGAAATGTTGTGAAAAGATACACTCAAGTCAAGGGCGAATGGACGTGTAGAATCACCAAGGAAGGGAGATGATATCCACCTGAAAAAGATACAGCCAGATAATGAGCAACGAAAAAATAGGAAGGAGTACACATTCCAATCTGAATGATTTCTTCCAACAAACAATCAAGGCAAGCAGCCAAAGACAGTGATATGTCTAATTTGTTGAGAAGAAACTTTAAGGAGAAGGCGAGTTTCCATGGATAAGAACAAGACTGGATACAGGAGAACATAAGAGAATTGGTAAAGGATTCTGGTAACATTAATAGCGTAAATATCCGATCGATGATGTCTGTAAGCTAGGAGGAAAAGGAAACATGATATATACCACATACCTGATTAACCAGCAAGTAAAAAAAAAAAAAAAAGGTGTGGAATGTGAGATATCCTGTACAGGTGTAGAGTGTGACAGACCAAAATAAGTAAGTGCCAGAAAAAATGAATCCAATTTTTCTTCTCCTTGATTGTATTCATCCTCAGAAACATTGTTAGGTTGAAAATGAGTAGAAATTGCTGCCCAAACCTAGGAACCTAGTTCCCTGGGTATCAAGCCCTGTAACTCCTCAGCAGATAAAGTCAAACACAATGCCTGGGTAGTTGTACCAGAAGCACTGTCTACCATAACGGGAACTTCTGTTGTTGATACACTGAATCACAAAGTCATTCTAAATTACCATATAATTCAGTAACAATAAACAAATGCAAAAAAAAACAAAAAAATCGAAAAAACTGAATGCAAACACAGTAAAAGAAAACTGTTGAAAAAGGTATTGAAATGTCAACGAAGTACATTCGCAAATAGGAATCACATGCAAAAAACACATCTAAATGATGCTGTGCCAGTTGAGAAAGTGAGGAATGAATGGGAGAATCATAGGGAGATTGGTGCATCAATATAAATGGCATAATACTATTGGTGAAGGGTGGTCACATGCTATATACATGTTCAAAAGTGGAATGAAATTTATTGAGTGCACTGAGTATTAAAATATTTTTAGCAATGCTTAGGGGTAGAAAGGAGATTGAGATAGCTTTATTTGAGAAGAGGTATTGGAAAAATCAAGGTTTCTTTTTTCTTTCCCAAGCAATTTTCAAAGGCCTGAAAATGAAAAAGTGATTTTCAAAACTTTTCAGGTTTTCAAGCATAGATACAAACCCTGTAACAAGCTCACAAACATTAACTCTAACTTTCCCTTCAGCAACAAGCAGCTTATATACAAGAGATTCCATTTTGGTGAAACTTAACATTTCCCCCACAGAAAGAAATGTATAGATAGTGTCCACACAGCACATGCTCACATTCAGAAATAATAATCCCAAATGGTGTAATATTATTGTTATTTCAGAGAAAAGATTACAGAGCATAACAAATGTGAAAACTTAAGTAAAATTCGATTGCGATTTCAACAATTTTCTACTTAAAGGTATTTTACAATTGATATTTTAGCATAACTTTTATTTAATGTATTTCACAAAGAAAAATGTTAAATTTTCTAGCTTTCATTTTTGTGCAGCTCCAAGAAGCCTCACTTGTAAATAATGTTTTTATCTATTTTAAGAAATATTTTGATCATCCCAATATAGAGGATTTTACATGCTATGCAACTATCACTGTTTGGAAGTACAATGATTCATGGCTTTTGTTTTTCAAGTCATTTTTCTCCTCTGCAAATTGTTTTATCACTACAGTCTTTTGTTACCACTCATTTATGATATTACAGCATGTGGTCAGAACAATTACCAATGAAGTTCATCATTAAAAATAGCTAGAGCCAATGATTGGTTAAAAAAAAGATTATTTCTTCAATATATAGTATGTAGTGGTTGTAGCCATAGTTTATAGTTTGTTAACATACAAGATACCCAGAGCTCACATAGGGTTACCAAAGGTTCATAATGTAGAGTTCACTACACTAAGAAGCAAACCACAGATTTGCAAGTTGTTTTTCAGTTTCTATTGTTCTTTTCCTTCCTGATAACATTTCTGTATTAAACTGTGTCTTTCTGAAAGCTAGGGGATTTTTCTTCTAAGAAAATACATCACGTAAGTTTAATTATGTTTAGTGAGTATGGCAAGTGACAGCAAAGTATCAGGATGAAGAAATCATTTTTTTTTCTTGAATATTATTTTTAAGTTTATTTCATTTAAACACCAGTCCCAAATAAAAGAAGTTACTGTTAACTGAAAGCAAACATTTATTAGATATAAATCAATCTTGACCAAGAATACTGTATGTAAAAATCATTGCATAATACCTGACAAAAGTAATGATTAAAGCACTTTAAAAGACAAAGTCTGAGATCACATATAAATCTTTGTATGTTTTACCATATTTTATGACTTATAATCAGAAGTAGTAACTGCTTTAATCAACAAAATAAAGTATCAAACAAAATAACTTAACGAAAATCAAATGTGTTCAAACTCACTGGATATACAAAACAGAACTTTCTGATCAATAATAATAATATAAACATTTAAATTATAATATGAAGTACTTTTAATGTTTTTGCAAAACAGTTTCACAACTAAATTTTTAAAATCTCACAATTTAAAACATGATAGAAATTCTGATGCAAATTACATTTTTTAAATTAGAAACTAGTAACTTTGTAGTGAATTGGAACTAAGTTTATGCAATTTGATTAAGTATTTCCACTATATGAAAAAAAAGTAATAAATCAGGAGGATATCAGTGATACCCTTCCAGGTTGGAAAGGCTCAAGTAGTAAAGAAATGGCTCAGGATTGTAAACATAAGAATGTATTTCTATTACTTGAAGCATAAGTTCACATATTCACAGTTAACAAAAGCAACTACACCACATATAAATGATTGAACAGACGTGGGTATTAGGTATTTACAACTTGAATGGCAACTTGTTTGGCACATGTGCTAAATGTCCAGGTCAGTGATAACAGGGTTCAGGTATAGCCATTCTAATTTAAAACTGTTAGCCATAGAGAAATCAACAAGTCAGCAGCATTTTCTGCCTACATAGTTACTCTTAACCCAATGGTGGAATTAATAGTTTTAATACCTTCCCAACTGATCTGCAACCCCACACACTAATCATTAAATTTTGTATACAGGTATAAAAGGAGGAAGAGTAATTAAAAATCTAGTACATTGTGTTGCATATACAGGTATTAAATTCATATCACAATTGACAGTGCATATAGAAATATTGAGAAATTTCTAGAAACTGGTCCACTTAGACAGTGGAAAGTATAGATTTGCCTGAAAATATCAAAAACGTTATCTACTGTACTTTTAATTCTAAAACATTTTTCAAAATCATACTAACAATTTATTGAAAAACAACAACAAAAAAAAATACTGCTTCTCTGTAGCTTTTATGGAACAACACATCAGTGAACCTGACTAAAAACTGATTTATCAACCTTAAATGTCTAATGTTTACTTTATATATTCAACTTTCTGTTGATATCTGATCTTCTATATAGGAATGCAGATTGGATTTTTTTTTCAGAAACCTAAGTTCAATTTTAATATTTGATACAAAAGCAGAAGTTACAATACAATTTTCACCTTGTATATAAAAGAACCTATGTCAAAGAACTGTGTACCTGTAACCTCCTATCTAGGATTTTTTGACCACCCTCAGTTCCATAAGATGCTTCATAAGGATAACTCCAATCTCTAACCAAAAACATAAGTTTCTAGAAACAATAGAGAGATAATGTATATAAAACATTTATAAAGGAAATAATTAATTACCAATAAATTGTTCTACAATCCATAAAAAAATTTACTTTAAAAACATTAATTAACAGACTCACACATATTTAATACCAGCATTTAATGATAATATTCCTGAGAACAGGATGCTAAATTACTTCTAGTAATATTATACATTTCTAGACAACTACATTCCATTTGAGTAAATTAATAAAAAAACACAAAATTTGACTTAGGTGCCAGTTAGCATTTTTATAATAATAAATTCAGTAGTAATTTTGATACAAGGTTTATATTTCAACATGAAAAATAATATATCAAATAATTTATTAGCCATTTTTCCATAGAAATATTAACAAAAAATGTTGCTCCTTGTTTAATAGAATTATACAATATACAGAGGAAGTTTCTCTATAATTTTAGAAAGCATAATGTGAAAAAAATAAAAACTACATTTTAAGTAAATAAGAACTACTAACCTGAAATGGTTTTTCACTTGTGTCTTCTAGGGCTAGTTTTCCATATTCAGTAAACAACTGAAAAAGACACCAATCACTTAACTGATCATATATCTATTTAGAAAATATTATGGTTTACACATGCTTTTTTTAGTAAACAACTGGATATAGATAATAGCTTATTCTGTTTTAAAATAATAGTGAAATATTGATTTCACAACAAGGAAGGATATGCAAATTATTTTGAATAAAATACTTTATTCTCTGACTGGTTAAATAGGTAACTAGATAAAGTATTACTTATTACCTAAACAGAAATATTTATTTACTACACTATCATTTCAGTTAGTTTACATACTATCAAAAATGTCTAAACCAGCAAACTAATTTTTACTATTTGTATAACATGCTGTTTAGTTTAATTTGAACCAAGACACTAGTTTATTTATATAAATAATTATTTAATGAAACTAATACCTTTGAGTAATTTATAAAACTAGTTTTAAAAAGATTATAAGTATTTGATCATGAAATTTTCTCATTATTTGTCACAATTTTTTTCCTGCAGCTATAAATATTATGATTTTTATGAAGTTTAATTAAATATCCAAATTTAATGTTTCCGGTTTAGGCCTATTTCACTAGAATGACACCTTATACACACAACAGACTAAAAGATAGGTCAGAGACCCCTATGGCTTAAGCATAGCTGTCCCTAATTTTGAACTGCACACAAGAGAGAAAAGAGAAAACCAGTAAGCAGCAAACACCAGTCAAAGTGGTACCAAAAAGCAGGATTGACTGTCCCTCTTATAATGCACCCAAAGCTAATAGCGCAAATAATGTTAGGTGGTAAGACATATTGAACCCCAAATCCTCAGATCTCCAGTCTTATATGCCCATGTTCAGGTCTAAATTGTATTTGTTTTAGCTCAAACCTACACAATGGGCCATCTATGCTGTGTCTTCACAGAGATCAAATTCTGTATTTTAGGATTATAAGCCCTCAATCTTATTCCTGAGCCACCAGAGTACATCACACTAATGTAGAACAAATACTTGTGCACTTATATTCTTAATGCTTTTGAATATTAAAAGAAGTTTGTTATTAAACATACTTCCTAAAATAGATATAACACATCCTCTTAACTCTAGTTTACTATTTTTATTATAACTCAATATTTCAATTTACTGTTTCAGGAGTTTTATTCTCATATATTATAATGAAATTCAATTGAGAGATAAAATGGGATATAATTACTAGAGTATCTCATGCATACGTAGCACGCTTCTAAATCAATGGTCCACACTTTACATTATTTAACATTAGAGTATTCAAAAAAATATTCATGAACAATAACTTATATTGCAGTCAAATGTAAAGAAAATAAATTAGTTATGACAGTACAATATGAAACCCTTTATACAAGTTTGTTCACAAAGGCTAACCTTTTATTTTCTTTGGATTAAGATGTTTGTTATTGGTTTAGAAAACCACAGAATGTGAATAACTACATTCCATTTTATTACATAATCCAACTGTATTCTATTATAATATTAGCAGTATAAAAACTCTCGAAGATGCCAAAATACAGATTACAATTAAACTAGTGTTCTGGAGATAGAGGTTGTGTTATATTCATTTTAGAAAGAATACTTACACACTTACTTGTAAGTGTTGTAAATCATCTTCCTGGATGTTTTGAGACAAGTTATATACCTGGAAAGTAGGAAAAATATCATGCTATATCACTACATACATTACATATTTCAAAATAGCAGAAATCTTAACCTCAATTACATTATGTTAAAAACAACAATATATTATGATTTATCTCCTTCTCATCAATCATGAGCTTACAATAACATATATAAAATTAGTAGCATGCTGTGAAACATTAATGATAACCCTTTTAAAATTTGAGTTTCAATAAAAATCACAAAAATATGTCAATCTAAGAACAGCAAAATGCTATAGCTGCAGCTTGTATTTTATATGAATAAACATACACAACTACATTATTCTTAACCTACATAGCAACTTCAATTTACTAATTTAAAATCATATCAAACTGTCTGTATAGAGAAAGTCATGAGTTGTTTGTTTGATATGTGCCAACCACATGTAAAGAAACCAGCTTTTTAGCATCATAAGCCTTCCGACTTATTGCTGAGCTACTGGGGAGCAAAAGTCAAGAGAGTTTTATCAACAATTTTATTTATACCTCATAGGTGTAAAGCAGTTGCTGAATCAACTGGAGACAAGGTATATCCAAACAGAAGTCACCTCTCACAATAAAAAAACACACATTCTATATACAAACATAGACACACATATGTATAAGGTGTGTTCCTAAGCACTAAAGAATTTGTTTTTCTTTACTTTACAAAATATTACAAATGAAATTATCTTGCAACAGTCATTTAAAATTTGACAAATATTATTGTTAAAAGCATAATATAAATAAACAGAATTCAAATGTTAGTTAGTTAATAATTAATACACTTAAAATGAGTTTGTAATAAAACACTGAATAATTTACATGAAACATTTTGTCACTTTTGTACTTAATGTCAGCTTAAAGTAATAAATACTTTATTCCTTAATACCTGGACAGAACTAGTCATAGTGCTTAAAGCAAAAACTGTGGCACAATCCTTTACAGTTGATTCACTGTCAAAAGCACCCTGAGTATCCATTAACAGCACTGCCACCTGCAACATAAAAATATTTTAAAGGTTCTTTATAATAGGAGATTTGTGCAGAATAATTAGAGAGTAAATATGAATTTAACTACACGACTGAGTTTAAGCTAAGAAAATAAACAGACTGGACACATGGTGTAAAATGTAAAAATAATCTATATACAAATTACAAAGCAAAAACACAGTGTGAATAAGTGCATAAACACCAAACAGCTATCTTCCTACTGAATCAATTAGAAATTATTATCTCTTAAAGACTTTAGATTAACTGACTCATGTTTTGAACAAAGTTGAACTTTCTGGATTCTAACTAAAACCAATGTTACACATCAAACAGAAAACCTTAGTTATACCCTAAGTGACAAACGTCACCATGTGCTACTTGTTCTCTTACAATATACTAACTGATATAAAACAACAAAGAAACAAAAGTAATTGAACAAAACAACTCAGTGGTTTTCTGAACCACATATTTATGCCAAAACTGCACAGAATTAAACTAAACAAAACAGTTTAAAAATTCCTATATTAATAAATGATGGTGGAAAATGCATGATATGCCCACATGTTACACCCTTAATACTTTTCATCTGATCTTCAGATGTATGAATTAACTTTTTATTACACATGTCACACCCTTAATACTTTTCATCTGATCTTCAGATGTATGAATTAACTTTTTATCACACATGTCACACCCTTAATACTTTTCATCTGATCTTCAGATGTATGAATTAACTTTTTATCACATTGATGTTTACAAACAATGTCAAATAGTTTTCCTTTTAGTGAATTTAAATACCCTTTTCTAACACAAATTTGTATATGCTGCCATTCTGAAATACTGTTAAGTTATTGAATTTTACACACACACAAATCACCATACATAATATTTGTTTAGAAGATCCCACACAATGGCAAACATTTTATGAAATGAATGACATATTAATTTTTACAGATATGTGAAAGTTACATTTGTATACAAAACAGCAAATAAAGCAGCAAAAAGCATTAACATTTTAGTGTAATACGAATTTCTTTTGCTGATCAAATTTATAAATGATTAAAAATAATTTAATAGAACAAATTTATGTCGTAACATGTAACTCTTATACACAGATGCCATATCTAAGAGGTGAAGTGAACAAAGGTGTAATACCAACAAATGGAAAACTTAAAGTGGTACATTATTATATGCTACTATTAAACGTTTTCTGAAGTGACAGTGAGATTGAAGTCCATATCCTTACTTGCAAGGTAAGCCTAATCAACTTAGTAATTTGGTCTTAATTAGTACAAGTTGATATTCTAAGTTGGCTGGAAGAAAATACACATGCTCAGTAGGCTAGGATGTAGGTTTAAATCCTCTCTGTTTCAGTTTTCAGAAAAGTTACAGTTAACCAGTGCAGAGTATAAATACTAACATTTCCTCTTCCACACATCCTATCGATTGACAATAAATGGAACTTGAACTTTATAGTCGGCTTAACATAGCTTAACAGTTCTATTGATTCTCATCAAAGTAAAATAACTAAATAAAGACTGTTTCATTGAAGAAATAATAATTCAGTCATCCAAAATAATATCTATATTTATGCACCTGGTATTTTACTTTTATTGCAACTATTATACAGATATATCTATATTTCTGTTACAACTGTTGCATAACTAGTGTTATTCTCTTTTTTTTTACCATTACCTTCCTATATGTTATAGCTCTTAGTGAAAAATATCTTATAAACAATGACTTTCTCTGTTACTTTGTAGCAATATGTTATATTTTATAAGGATTTTTATTTAAAGTTATAATTTTCCTATACTGAAAATGTATTTCCGATAGGTATTTACCTCCACTCACATAAATAGCTATTCTTTTTCAGTGCTGCCCTCTATATGCAATTTTTTTGCACATGCCACAAGCCTTAAAGCTCCC
>NW_013667362.1:83156-97455 GCF_000517525.1 Limulus polyphemus | reverse complement strand
GTATTTACCTTCCACTCACATAAATAGCTATCTTTTTCAGTGCTGCCCTCTATATGCAATTTTTTTGCACATGCCACAAGCCTTAAAGCTCCCACCCATTTGGAAATGACTGATTCCCATGCATCTTGCATGCAAAACATCATGTAACAATCCTCCACCAATAAGAGTGTGACATATTATTTTGATGCATGTGATTCCCTCTATTCAATTCTACTAAACTATCACCTCGAGTTTTGGAAGAAAATGGAAGCACCAGTTTTCAGTGGGGAGGAAGGGTGGGAAATGTGATAAGATGTAAGTACCTATCGGAAATAAATTTACATTTACATTTAAGGATAGGCAAGTTATAACTTTCGATTTGGTACATTACCTCTTCTCACATAAATAGGTAGAATCCCACATTGAACAGGTGGAGGAACTGGTGAAAGGCATCTGAAGGACACTCCTAAAGAAGAGATCTTTGGAGTCTAAGATCATCTAAGATATACAATTTGCCTAGTGTGGAAAAAGGTGTCACAGATAGGGAGTAGCACCACCAATAGGGAGAGAACTATGGTTGGATAGGGATTCAAACCACACGATACATGAATCTCAATAGCATAATACATAAATGTGGGTGAGGGTAAAAGGATGTTCCTTCAGGTGTAGTGTGGCTAGGCCACGATGGACTGTATGTGGCAAGTCAACTACATCCAGGCCACTGGTAACCAACATCCATGCAGGGGTAAAATGAGGATTATACCACTGGCAAGTTGCCTACAATCCAAAATACAGGCCACCGGGAATAAACATCCATCTGGAGTAGGAAAGAAGATCATACCATTTTCACCTCAAGCTCATGAGACCAGAGGGAATCTCATACCCCTGACCTATGAACAAGACACATGATAGCAATGTGAGAAATTGATCGATTGATCCAGGAACCCGACATTCGGCATCGAAAAGATGTCTTCGTAATTTCAACCATCTCACCCAAAATCAAAATGACAGGATCCACCCCAAGTGCAGTAACATCCTTGGAATAATAAGAACTTTCAGGGATAGCTGAAGAGAAAGAACCATATTAATCTGCAAGTACCTCCACCGTGATCCACAACATGAATGAAGTAACAAGAGTATAATTAAGTGAGGAAATATAGACATCTGTAATACATGTGTTAGGACTTATGTTGATTGGTTCAACTCTAAATACAAAACCCAGCCACTGGGAACTGACATCCATGTGGGGATAGGATGAAAGATTCCAATTGAAAGGGTGAACTGCAATTTTGCCAGCTCCCTCTCAAGATATATAAAATGGAGATCAACTCGTCATCTGTAACAGCAGAACACCATTGCCCTACTCTCAACTGAATGGTTTATATATTTTTTCTCATTATCTCATTCAGGATGATGTCTCCATGGTCCACCACACAGGCAGCTTGGAACTCCACTATAAGAAAAGGGAGGAGAAAGCATGATGGAGAGTCCAGAGGAATCGCAACACCTGAGACAGTGCAATGGGTGACCACAAAACCCTATTTTGAAAAGCAGACTATATCGATTTATTCAATACAAGGCATGGCAGGGATGGGCAGTTACCCCCTTCTGCTTTACCCATGTAGTCCATGGGTGAGTAGTCAGGGATGGGCAAACTAATAAAGTAAACATATTGTGAGGATAAACATTAAAGTGATCTTGTGGAACATCCAATCTCAGCAGTGTGTGTTTAGTGGCCATGGAATTATAATTGACTAGTTTAAGTATATCTGGACAGGCACCACTCACCACAGAGTGGGATCCAAGAAGAAAAAGAGGGACATGGGAGAAGTTAGTGCACACCCTGGCTCAAGGGTTTCACATAAACCAAGTTTATATGAAGAAGAATAAAAGACAAATAATAACGAAAATGAAATAACCCATGTATGAGATGTGATGTATCGAGGAAAAACAATAGTTAAACAAATGATTGATATACTAGTAAGATGAATTACAGGTAATCCTAAAATAACAAAGTACCCTGGTATCATTGGTATAGGAGAAAAGATACAACTAAGCCTAATTTCTAATCTGAACTGACCTATAGAGCTCAAATAACTACAGATAATAATATTAAAAATAAAATTATTCAAAAATCATAACAAATCATCTTTCCAAAGTCAGCAGACTATATGTACAAATGTGTGGGCCCACAAACTCGAGGTGAGATCCAACAAAGGTCAGCTCATTGGATGATCCATCTCCCAATGAAGTAAAGCTGAATATCTTCCCGCGGAGTACCACTATCTGAAACCTGTTTAAATGTGCTGATAGAACATATAACCTCCAAAGTGGTAACGTATAATTCATAATGCAAAATTAATAACCGAATATAACTGTGTTGGCAGAAAGAAATAAAAAGTTTCTGTAATGAAGTAATAAGTTACATAACTGAGTAGAAATATAAAATAATTCCACTTCAGAATAACTCAACAAGTTACGAATGTCACTATTGTATAATAGAGAGTAAACTTGTTAAGAGAAGTTAATACAAAGATATGGAAAAAAATTAAAATAAGACACTTGAAGAGTACTGCCAAATGAGAAGTGATAGTTCGGTAGAATTGAATAGGAGTGACATGCGTCAAAAGAGTATGTCACACTCTTATTCGTGGAAGGCTGTCGCATGATGATTTGCATGTGAGATGCATTCGAATCAGTCAATTCCAGATGGGTGGAGCTTCAAGGCTTGTGGCACTGAAAGAGAATAGCTATTTATGTGAGCGAAGGTAATGTACCGTATCGAAAATTATTTCACAATGTTGAGGCGACGTGGTAAAAACAAGCAATGTGACATAATAATAATCACAATACAGGTAAACTGAAAACTGACATCATTAATACAAACAAAATCAAGCCTAGGTTTTTAAAATTAATTTATTCTTGAAACAAAATCTTGAAATGAGGTTCTACTTGCTGATATCATGAAAAGAAGTCACAAAAGACAAAACTTTAAATTGACAAAAACAAATTAAGAAATTTATTTCCTCAGTAAAAATTAGGAAATTGTATATTTTTCATTTCAAAGTATAACAGAAGTTAATGGTCTCTCACTGTTATAATTAAACACAAACTATTATTACATTCAATAAAAAATACAATTACCAAATGTTAATTCTTTTGCACATTGTAAAGTACAGGTAAAAAATCTGTCTTTGCTGCCTAATACACATACAAATGATTCAATTCTGTAGATAAATGCTCTTACTTTCAGGTAACAGTATAAAAAAAACATGGAATTATTTTTGTTGGTACCTCAATTAAACAGTTACTTCTAGGTAATGTGCATATTTATAACTTATCAAAATATAATTCACAAAAATATTTTTTGTGCAATATAGCCCTGTTCAAGTAAGAAATTCACAGAAAACATCTTTTTCCATCATATTTTCATAATGCACGCAACAGAGGATTAAGTATGTAATTAACATCTCTATGTTGTTGCCTACTGTTAACAAAACATATTGAGTTTATATTGTAGTTTAGAAAGTAATATTAATACAAAAATGAAATATATAATAATAATCCCCTGTGACCAAAACATGTAGTTGAAATTCATAATAAAGAATTTCTGAAAAACATTTAATAATTTTCTATTAATTATTAAAATATTTGAAAAAATAAAGACATTTGTACATATATTTTTTTAAACCCTAACTTCATAATATTCATGAAATAATTAATTTCTTAGCATTGAATTTCAAACTATATGTGAAATAACTTCCTTTTTCTGTGGGTATTCTCTGTAAATGTTATATAGCAAAAACAGCAAATACATGTAAATACAAAATAAAGCAAAATTATTTAACACATATACTTCTATGGCATTTTCAGTTTTATTTCACACTGTAAAGCTACTTGGAATTAATTAAACGTTAAATATGTGTCAGAATTTAAAAATCTGATATTCACCAATTGTCAGAATTTAAAGGCTTTTAGTTAGATTTCTTAATAGTATAAATAAATACTATGTTGTTGGGCTTAAGATTCTTTTACAATAGGTGTCTGTAACTTGTTAGCGATAAACTCAACTATAAATGAACAGCACGCAATTTACTTGTTTTCAAAATAATATACATATATATATATATATATATATATATATATTTGGAACAAGTTAAACATATGTACAACAAATTCTTCCTACTGTAGAGATTATAGGCTTATCACAAGCACTATATATGTAGTTCTCTTCTTCTTGTCAAAAGTCCACATAGGCCTATTCAATTATTTTAGAATTTCAGTTCACAAGCCAAGCTATCTTCTCTATTACTATCGCTCTAGTATTCTGTGTGTGATTCACTGACAATTGTGGCGCGAGTTACCGTAATCCTTTGGTCTTCTTTCTTCTAAAGATCCTCTGTTCCTTTTGTCAAAGTGCACTCTGGCTGATTCAATTACTTTAGAACCATACTTTGATGGAATAAATTATTTTTCTTATCTCCTTTTCTACTGTTTGTCTTACTCTAACATATTAAACATTAGGCCTATAACTTCTACAGTAGTTAACTTCATGCCAAACTTTTCTTGCCTGTAACTTTTCTCTCTTTTCTGCTAATATCAGTCTGTCTGTCTTCTATATTTTCGATGTCAATGTATTGCACACGATGTTCAATAGTCTCAACATTAATGAATTATTAAGAAAACCTCCTACAATCGTCTGCCTTTTACTCTTATTATAACAAAAACTAATGAATAATAAAATATTCACTCACAAAAACAAATCAATCAACAACATCTAAACTAAACAGTTTTTTATATCATGACTATATAAATGATCAAAACAGTTTATTATATGGAAGAATTGAGAAAGCTTACAAACCTTTTCTCCACTTGGGAGTATGACTTGAAAGACTTCATCCCAAAGGAGAATGCCTGTGGTATCTCTTTCTGAACCACCTCGCCATGAGAAACCTGTAAGAGGAGTTTCATCATCTCCCATCCAATCTGGTGATCCCTGTAATTTTATAAAACACATGCTGTACAAATCTGAATACTTTTAAAATACATAACTCCAATGTATCAAGTCAGCCAATGAAAATTTAATCTTTAAATATCTAACTATTTTCTTTATGAATGTGTAAACAACTTGGCCACCTTTGGTTCAATTAATCCTGAATAACAGACAAAATTATAAAACACTGCACACTCATTATGATGCTACTTGATCTAAAAGAGTACAATCATGAGGTGAACATAGCAGACAATACTTTATGTTTGTGTGCACAAGCATATGAAAAACAATCTTTTTAAATGAATTTACCAAATCAATAATATTTCATACTTCTTTTACTGCTATAATTAAACTTTTAAAATAAATTTTAATAATTGACACATTCTAATAGAACATTACTATTTTCATCTTAGTACATTTATACTTCTCAATTAACAAATGTTCTTGTAGTCAAAAATGACATCAATTTACCATAGGCATACATACACTAGCTGAAAAAATATTTAGGTAAAAATATGTCGCAATGAAATCATAGTTCTCTCTAAAAACAAAACTTCAATGGCAATATTCATTGTATAGTTTTTAAAGACAATGTATAATATTTCAGATAAATCACTAGATCATAATTTCCTTCATCAATTTCACATATGAAAGTTATGTACAATAAAACTTAATTACAAACTGATGTAAACAGATCAGGATAATAAAAAATCTGTCTTCAATATGGATTAACCCCAAGAACTTTGGCTCTCATTAGTTTTCTGAGGTTGAAGCTCAGTCAACTGAGTTAATAGCAGGACTATATGTAAGCAGACAATTCTCCACCCTTACCACTGTAATAATATAGTATAAAACTACTTAAATTATCAGGTGAGTACTATAACAAAACTAACCTGCTAAAAGAAGTTAAGGCATTACATACAACCTCCAATTACAAGCATGCAAAACATTTACATTATCAGTCGTTGACATATTTTAACATTATATATAGACCGTTAATTTTCAAAGAAAATAGTGCAAAAATGTATTGTTAGAAATTCACTTCCATAGTTTTTCATCAAAGCAAATTTTGTAGAGAAAAAAATTCCATCATGATAAGTGTTGTGCAAGGATTGATCTAGGACATACACTGTTATAAAATTCAAATCATTAATTTTGTTATTTGTACATTTATTTATTCTTTTGTAAGCATCTAATCTTGCAGTGTTATTTTACATGAATATCAACATTCATTTTAAATAGCCACTGTTTAATTTTCATTGGCTATTATTTCTAAATACTCTAAGGAAAGTGTGCAATATTTACTGTTTGTACAGCACCTAATTAACAGCTGATAAGTCTCAAAATAAGCAGAAAACTACATTTCTCATGGCAAGAAACATTTCATATGTAATAAGCACACAAACACACGGGTACTTTAAATCTCATGTCAATTACCTAGTAATTTCCTGGAGTGTTGAAACATTTCTTTTTATATAAGTAGTTATGTTTTTGGTTTGTTTGTTTTTTAATATGGTGTTCAAATATGCTGAAATATCAAACCTCTCCATTGTTATTTATCAGTAATGAAATTTGAATTTTAACTAGCTTAATGTTAAGTCAGAATAAAAGTAAAACAATGCAAATAAGTTAACCCCTCAAAGAAATCATAATTACTTCAGATGTAGTAGTCACTCTAGTGAAGCTAATGTCAATGATTTTTTTTCACAAACAGTATCTCTGCTAATCTTCAAAGATACCATGAAACAGAATCATAGTAAAAACTACACAAAACTGACAATTAGTTTAGAGTCAGATATCTTCTTACAATTAAGTTTTCCAAGAAACTGTTGAGAAATATTTATAAATGACAATAGGCTATAGTATTATAAATGTTTACATCTTTCTAAACTATCTATTTCTGATAGATAATTCCACACACAGAATATCTATATCACTCATGTTTGTTTATGAAACTTGCATGCCACTAGCCTTGAGCAAACTCTCACTTAAAATTCACATGACTAACATGAACTGCACTAGTGCATAATGAAGTCATCATGTAACAACAGCCCTCCACCAAAGGGAGGGTGACACAACCTCCGTTTGCAGTAACTCCCCTTGCACTTGAAATAATATCATTCTTTGATTAGGCAAGAAGAAAGCACATCACAAGTGGGAAGGTTGGGTAGGAAGGTATGAAGAGGTATCTATCAGAAATACATTTTCAGATTAGGAAAAACGTTAACTTCTGATACAACACCTCACCTCCTCACACAGAATAGCTAGAATCCGATATTGAATTGGTGAAGGAGTCAGTGCAAATTTATAAACCTAAATGAGCTCCCTTCAGAAATCATCTGAGGGAGAAAGCCCATGGAGTGTGATATCCGTGGGAGACTGCATCTTATCTAAACCAAGGTATACTCTTCACCTGTATGGTAAAGGGGGAGAAGCAAATAAGACTCAAGTGTCTCAGGGATGAGCAGAATGAGAACATGGCTATCTGTCAGTGAGACAACATGTGTAGTGCAATTGGGACATGATCAGAAATGCTGAGTGTGCCCATCTCTACTGAACTGGACAGACTGAGGTTACAGAAGAGGACACATCAGCTGTTTGAGGGACAGCCTGTACTACACCAACAGTGCCACCAATGCCATACTTCTCACCATAATGTACTGAGCCCAATGGAACTCTCCAATGTCCACCAACCCAGCAGCTTAAAACTGGTGAGTTGCAAGGGTCTCCCATGCTCCACTTGAAGAGTGGGAAGGGGGGGGGGGGTTTACATTGAGGACACCCAGAAAAGTGCCTGGATCCCTATCAGCCTCATGCTGGAAAGGTCTTTTACTAGATACAGTAAAACTGGTGACTGCAAAACCCTATATTTAAAAGCTGGCAAGTGCAAGGCAAAGAAGTGAGCAGTCACTTCCATGTTAGTCGAACAATTAAGTAATAATTCATACCACAAGGATACCTCCAGTGGACATGCAGAACACCTCATCTTGACAGTAGGCATTGGTAGAGCCAGGGCAGATGGGTTAAATGCTTTTTGTTACCACCTGGTTGGCTCATGTTAGATGGAAATGGGGGATAAAAAGAAAATTTACTTACCCAGTTCAAAGACAGTGAGCTGAATGAGTTGATGCAGGTCTAACAAGCACAGAGGTGAGAGATAGAAGGACGGAAGTTAGGAGAGAAAGAACAGCCACCTTTCCAGCAGATAAAGTCTTAGGAATAAAGGACCAGTCTAAGTAGAGAAGCAAATAAGTGTGGTGAAATAGTGTGTGAGAAGTGTTAATGGCATGGCACAGATGTTTCAACAACAACAACCATAATGAGAAGGAAGGAAGTTTTAATAAAAAGATGATATAAGGAGTGTGTAGCTAACAGCTCAAACAGGATATGCGAGAGCATGCAAAAATACATGAAGGTTTCATTCAGGCATAGGAACCAGGTGAAGCAGTTGGTAAAGAAGGAAGGATCAAAACAGAGTAGAGAGGGCAGGGGAAGAAAACACACTGCCATAACCAGAATGCAAAATGTCGTGGGCAATGTCACCTAATAACCAGAGATGGTTATAACTGACAAACCATGATCGAACTACCAAGTGAAAAAAAAGACTGAAAGGAGGGATACAGTAAGACAGCCAGGAGAAAGGGAGTGGACAATGGATCAATGATGAAAAACCCACAAAATCCGCTGACAGACAGATAAAGTGGAAGAATAATTGGAATAGGATAGGTAGAAGGCTACATGCTCAGAAAGACCAACCCAAGTGGGATGGACTGGACAAGTCCCATATGTGAATATTAAGGGATGATATCCCTAGATGTAAAAGGGACATGTGAGGTTGGAGCAACAGGTAAGGGACACAGAGCAGAGAATGGGGGAAGAGGTCTGGACACCAATCAAAAAAGCAGAAGAAACCAGAGTTGAGCTGGCCAATGAGGAACCACCAAGAGGACAAAACAAGGAGTGTCTTGTAACATGGAAAGGATGCAAGAGAGAAGATAAAGAGGAGGATAAACATATATTAAAAGGTGAAACCAGTCCTGGCTGAGAGTATCAAGAGCCAGAGCCAAAGGATGAGAAACTGAAGACCAGAATAGGGGAAGCTCGGAGTTGAGAGGTATGACAAACTCATTTATGAGAGGTGCCCAACTGAGATCAAACCCAACAAAAGACCTTGGCAGAACACAATCTGGTTCAGAGAGTTGATTCTCCACCAGGTTCAGAGCTTCTGGCACATGACATCTGATTAGATAAACTTGATGGAAATAAGTCAGAAGAGGAGATCTAGGGCCCTGAAAGCAGAGAGTCCTGGAACAGATGCCTCCTTGACTGTGGAATTGTCAGAGTGGATCATGACCTACAAGGAGTTCAAGCATGTTGATTTGGAGCAAACACTTTTCCTGTGCCCAAATGCTAGAAGTCATGCTGTCATTCAGACACACATCAACCTGAGAGGGAAGCATTTGTGAATAGATGGATATCCAAATGGGGTGTCCACTGTGGTATTGGCATGGTCAAGCCACCAAGAAAAGTCCTCAAGAAGAGGAGAAGAACAGTTGACTATCAAGGATAATGGATCCCAAAAGAGGTTCCAGTGGTTGTGCAAAGTCTACTGGAGGAGGGACATGTGTGCACAACACAAGAGAATGAAGGGTTCCAGTAAAGTCAGCATCCCCAAAAGGAAAAGAACCTCCTGTGCACTGTGAAAGTACGATACATAAATTTTGGTGACTAGACATTTCATAGCTCACAGGCACAGAGAAGACGACTGAGTACAACTGAGATGAGGGTTGAACTCCCTTGCAGATGTATTAAATATTGTGTAGACATGAGAAATAACTCGGAAAGCTGACCAGCTTCTTGCAGAAGAATGACTCCTCACAAGATAAGGATAGGATATGCTAATTGTCCATTTAGATAAAGAATCTCAGCCCCAGACCATGAATTACCCAATGGAAGACATAAGGAGTTGATACTATGCCAAAGAGAAGCACACAGAACTCAGATACTCGATTTCAACAGATGAAGCACAGAAAAAGTCTGAAGGATGAGGTAATCAGGATATGAAAAAATGTGTATGACACCTTGACCTTGATCATTCACAGTCTTTTCCACCCAAAAATAAAAGAAATTCTCCATTTGGAACCATGGCATGTCCAGAAACTGGTTGAGAGAAGATAGAATGGCAAGGGAATTCCAGTTCCTGCTCTTCTTGGGGACCACAAAGAAGTAAAATTAAAACCCCAGAGTAGGGGAGTATACCTTCTCAATTACATTTTTGGCGGAAATATCCTAGACCACATTCTCGAGACATTGAAGATAAACCAGGTCTGAAGGAAGAGGAAAGAGTGGAAAGACAGACCAAAGGTAAGAACATGAAGATAAGGAGGAGGTAGGTAGACAGTAAAGAGATGTACATTCCAACCCAACAGCAGAGGAACCAAGTAAGAAGGAAAAGAAAAGTTACAGGCCAAGGACGGGGCATGCTTCATCAGAAAACCCCTCTGGAGTGGAATAAAGTGCTTCAGACACAAGTCAGATGAATTAGAGGTTATGGAGAAGTGTGGTAAAAAAATACATTAATGTGAAAACAGGACACTACAGAACAAAATAGAAGACAAGAGTTCTGCTCCCCAAACAGATAAAAGAAATTTGAAAGATTGGAAATTGAGAAAGAGGAAGGAAACATGGCTGTAAACTAGGACAGAGGAGTCAACAATGTGAGGAGGACAAGGCAAATGCATAGTTGTTCAGAAAAGGAATCAGCATGAACCCTAATGTCAGGTGAAAGAGAAAAGATAATATAATCCAAAGCATTGGTTTCAAAGAGTAAAGAATGGGAAGAGTCAAAAGACACAAGCAAAACAGAAAGAAATGAGCATACCTGAGAAATCATATCCAAAGAAAGATTGTAAGGTTGAGGATTGTCCTTGACCAGTAAGGTGGTACCCAAAGCAAATCTAATGGACAAGAAGAGCTGATGAAATTTGTTGTCATCGTAGTCATTCTCAAACTGAAGTGAAAGAACATCAGCCACATAGACAGTAGGAGGAGGCCCAGCATGCCTCAGGGAACCCACAACATTCTGTACAATGACTGTAACAACCACAACAGTAAAAACAGGTCCTATGTTTGTAGCATCTTCACTCACACAGGACAAAGTAAAAGTCACTGTCACTTGAGAATTCCTTGTGATAAATAATGCTTTTGAAACAAAAGCTAAGTTAAAATAAAAACATAAGTTTTGTTAGTGATTGCAAATCTCAATAAATTGAACAAAAGCAAGAAAAAGTTTCATGACCTTTCAAGACAATGCAGAGTGACATTATTTTGAGTGCAAGTGTTTAAGGGCAGTTAGTGCATGTGGAAGTTGTGTCAGCCTCCTATTGGTGGAGGACTATGGTTGCTTGATGATGTCATCATGCACTAGTGCAGTTCATATTAACCACATGAATTTTAGGTGGGAGTTAGCTCAAGGATAGTGGAACAAAAATTTCATGGATATATGCATCAGGTATATAGGTAATGTGTGTGTCTGGAGGTGAGGTATCACATCAGAATAAGTATTTTGTAACCTTTGTAATCTGGCAAGTCAGTGGATATAATTTATGTATTTCTGAAAGTTATTTATTTGAGATCTTGTAGGGTGTGAGTTTCAAAAACTGAATTTAAGTTTATGTATTAATCCACTTACTGTTTTCAGTTTGTAAAGTTATTCAGTGCCCTTTCAATCTAGTGTTTCTAGAATCCTTGGTACAGACTCCTTAGCAGTCTTCATTTAGCAGCAACTACATTGTTGTGTTATTCAAATTCCCCTTATTACCAAGTAAGACTTGGTATCTTTCTGCAGATCTTTGATGCCTTGAGTTTCAGTTTTAGATTAATCTGACTTGGAGATTTTGGCTTTTTTCAAGTATTTGTTTTGTGGTTGACCTGAATCTCTTGAGCTGCAATATGTTATTCAGGTAACATGCAATTTCTAAAACTATTGTTGTTTCCTACTTTTAAATGTGTGCATGACATGTGTGTTTAATTAGGCTGTTAATCATTAATAAATAGGGTCAAAAGCTACTTCAAATAATAACAATAAAAATGCGTGAAAGACGTCAACATGGGATAAATTCATTTTCATTAATGTATTTTTTCATTTTGTTTACACTTAGTGCAGTTAGGTGTACACTTAATATTCAGTATCAACATTTATTCTTAACTTTCTCGATACATAATTAGCAAACTTGTAGGTTATCAAATGCTCTTGAAGAAGTTGTAATAGTGAAATACTGAACTAATAAATATGCATTATTATATTATTTACATTAATAGAATTATCATTATTTAGTCATACAGGATGGCAAGTACCTCAGCTTTCATATATCGAAGGCAGAAATCCAATAGGAACGATTTTCCTTTCCGAAAAGCACCAGCAACAGCAACCACAACAACATGCTTGTCACGAATGTGTTCTTGCAGTAGTATAGATTCTAAAGACTTTTCATCAAGTTCAAATAAATGATCTTCACCAGACACCACTATCTGGACTGGTCTGCCTTTCATTTTCTCTCTGTTTCTAACCTGCAATTTCGAAATGTTACAAACAAAACCATCAAACTGACAATTTAATACTTAACTTCTTAGAACTGTTATATCTTATAAAAAAAAAAATGCAACAGTTCTATTCCATAAAAGAATGCTTTTCATTGCAAATTATGGCTTTGGCATTATTTTAGCTAGAGCCAACAGTAAGTTTAATCACAACTGTTTCGCAGAGTTATATTAAAATTTTAATTAAGATACTTTTCTATCAATGTATGTTAATAGATCAATAAACTTGACCTCAAAATTGAGTTTATAATTCATATTTTGAATATGTAAGGGCACTATGACTTCTCTTTCACAGGGTTTTTTTTTTCATCTTTGCTTATAAAGGCTTTAGATTGTTGAATACAATACTATACGTATTAACAACGACCAAACAATAAATTACACCTACTTATCTTCATGCTTTACTGAGATACCATACACTGAGACACCTCTTATCCTCTGTTTTTCAAGAAAGGTATACAATTCACTCTGACATTACTATTGAACATGTTTATAAAACAAAGAAAGAGCAATTCCTACATAAATCATACGATCATCTGTTTTATCTTAGAAGTAAAAGCTAATACTTTGCCAAAAGAGCTTGATGTGTTTGGATTGAAGATATTGCTTGGAAAAGTAATTAAATTTTTTAACCTATTTATAGGTTAATTACAAAACTAAATATATTATGTTAGTTTTTTGTTCATTCTAATTAATTTAGTGTATTTGTTGTGTTACAAAATGTGTATTTGAAAACAACATGAATTATTTTTGAAAAACCAACAAAGTGGGGAAAAAAAAGGCTTATCGAACCACACATCCAAATGAAAAAAAAGGCCTCCAGGCTAAATAAGTAAGAGAAACATTTCTTGGGTTTTGTGTATTTTTTATTTATGATCATATATATTTTTAATGTAAAAATTAGAAACTTGTTACGTTAAATGACAAAAATTAATTAGAAAAAACTTTCTCCTTGAGCAATGGACATGGGACAGGCAGTGCATGATTCAAGTTGATAACTCAATATTCCATTTCCTGTAACTTACATTAAGCCTCTAACAGGTGAGTTACTGCTTTGTTACACTAGTTAGACATGGTTCAAAGAGTAATAAAACGAAATTAAATTAAAACAGATGTAAACTGTTACGAGCTTGAGGCTCTTTGAAATAAATATTTGTAACTATCTTTTGCAATCTGCAATTATTCTACAAAAAAATAAAAGTTTGTTTTTTACTTCATATCTTTAAAGTTTCGGTACTCTTGATTCTGCTACAGTTAGTGTTAAGATGGAGAACATAATACAAAATTCTTACCAAAAGAAAAAAAAAAACTTAATCAAATAAAACATGAAACTGAGATGAAAAGAAATATTTTTATTCTTAACATGAAAATTATCTTTTATTCAGACTGACTCAATAAATGTTTCATAAATTCAAAGACAAATGTGCTTTTTTTTTGCATACAACAAACTTGTAATGTTTACTAAAAGCTTCCAAGTTTTGTGAAGATACTTTAGTTCGTATTTTTCAACTTTTCATTTTACCCATTGCTGATTTTACTACAGTTAGTGTTATGGTATAGAAAATAATATATTGTTACGTATCTGCTCATTTGTTAATTTCCAGTATAAATTCTTTCCGAGGAACTTCAGCAATACAATTCCTTTCTTAATTAAAACTAGTTTATTCTTTCTTGATACAACTTTTCAGTACACAGAATTTCCACAGTCACTTTAAACTTAACAACCTT
>NW_013667362.1:77364-82760 GCF_000517525.1 Limulus polyphemus | reverse complement strand
TACCACTCGCTTGACTCAATTATCTGTCTCTATATCCCTCTTCAATCTGCTATTATTTCTCCACTTTATTTTCCGGACTTGTATACTAAAATAGAGGGCACCTAGAAAAGACTAGAGTTGCCAGGAACAGTCATGATCCTTCTAGAAACTCCAGCACGCATGCTTCCAGCGTCACGTGACTTCCGCTATCATAACAATAAAATATAGTTTTACTAAAAACAAAACTTGATATTCATTTACGAGGTTGTAGAGGTTATGCAAATGAAATATGAAAACTGTAAGGTGAAAGGAAGTATTTTTATTTTTAGCATGAAAATCACCTTTCACTCAGCCTAATTCAGTAAATGCTTCATAAATTCACAGACAAATAATTTTAAAAAAAATCTGATTTCTTGTGTAATGTTTATTAAAAGCTTCTCAAATTTGGTGAAAATAAACTTTGTGCATTTAGGGATATAGTATGTAGAGTTTCACAGATACACAATGGTTACAATGTTAGTTAAATATACTTTGTTCATATGCATAGGGTTAAATCAAAATGCAGATACAACAGTAGCCTGTGATCCACAGTATGTACTAAAGATACAGATACAACAGTAGTCTATGATTCACAGTTTAAACCATAATGCAGATATAATGGTAGTCTGTGATCCACAATTTAAACCCAAGATGCAGATACAGCAGTAGTATCTGACTCACAGTTTAACCCAAGATGCAGATGTAAAAATAGTCTGTGACCCACATTTCAAACTATGAGCATCAATATTATGTGAAATAATTGATTAATTGAAATTACTATTAACACAATGGAAACATGGGTGTAAAAGTGTGCATGTCATGACCATTTTACACAGCCATATCCAAAATTTAATTAAAACTTTATTATCAATGTATATCAACAAACTTCGCATCAAAGCATTGTTTATACTTCAAGTTTTAATTTGAAAAGGAAATATTTAAATTATCTGTTTTCATTTCTCTGTATCGCATGACACTTCTTCACTCTAAATTGCCAATTTTATCTCCACAACAAATTCCACAGCACTCTTGGATTTTCTGATCCCAGTCACTGGGTGACCCTGTTTACAGGGCACTTATTTGAGATAGGATTTGCCAAGTTTTGTCATCTTGCTTCTTCTCATCAATGTCGTCATCACTCTCGGTCTTCTTTGTGTTGCCTCGACTCCTGGACATCTGCCAAATCTCCATACCAGCCAACTAGCAGACACAAATTAACTCTGAAATGTCTTTTAGCCCCACAATTGCAACAAAATTTACTTTTTTTGCAAGCAAGGCAAAGGGGGATTTAATATCCCTGAACACCCCAGTTTAGGAAAGTTTATCTTTCCTTTAAAAACTAAATACTCACTAAGTTTTTTTGTTTTTTTAACAATTTTAGGTTTTCTTTCCACTCCTATATAATTTTCTGAGTGTATCACCAATTAAACACTTATAGATATTTCTAAACTATAATGTAAATTAATAGCTTCAAAATTCTTGCTTTACTGAGGTATAAACAAAAGACAAATCCACATGTCACAATCTTCCTCTCTTTCAAAAAATATCAGTAATTCTCTGTGATATTTACTACTGGATTATTTATAACCAATAGAAAGATCACACTATTCTTTCAAGATTTGTTAACAGGCTAGATCATTTATAAGACAGGTTAAAAAAATTTAATCTTAGTTTCATTGTTTGCTTTGTGGTGTTCTGCTCAACCAGCTAAACAAATTTTTTAACCTATTTATAGCTTAGTAAGAAAGCTAGTTAAATTATAGTAGTTAAATTTTTAGATTGTGATTATGTTTGGTGTTCTAAGTTGGATATCTGAAATAAAACTTAATATTTTGGACTACCACATCAT
The DNA here is from genome assembly GCF_000517525.1 of Limulus polyphemus. Classification (NCBI taxonomy): domain Eukaryota; kingdom Metazoa; phylum Arthropoda; class Merostomata; order Xiphosura; family Limulidae; genus Limulus; species Limulus polyphemus. Next base: position 80,893 of record NW_013667362.1, on the reverse strand, counting down.
TATAGAAAGTAGGGTTAGAGTACTTCATTTATTGATGGCAAAAGGCCTGGGTCCAGATGTAATAAATTTCTTATGTATTTCTTTTTATTCATTGTTATAAATGCAACCAAAATGTAAAAAATTAGGAACTTATTAGTTTAAATAATAACACATAAAGGACTACGGTAAATGGCTTTCTGTGTACTCTGTAACTATGTCTATGATAGCTGTAAGCAATAAAATTAAATGAACCCAGATTTGGTAGATCCATTAGCTTTGGCTGTAGGAATAATGGCTTTAATTTTTTGTTACAATAAACAGTCATTCTAAAAAGAAAAAAGGTAGTTTAGATTTTGTATCTTTTCAACTTTTCAATTTACCCATTACTGATTTCACTAAAAAATAAAATAAAATATAGTTTTACTACTAACAAAATTTGATATTCGTTTAGGTGGTTGCATAGATTAAGCAAATGAAATATGAAAATCTTAAGATGGAAAGAAGTATTTTTATTCATAGAATGAAAATCACCTTTCACTCAGTCTGCCCAGTAAAGGCTTCATAAATTCATGGACAAATCATTATTAAAAATCTGATTTCTTGTGTACAACAGACTAGTAAAGTTTACTAAAACCTTGTCACATTTGGTAAAGATACACTTATAAGTTCAGTTATACTTTGTATAATTTCATGGTTACAGTGTCAGTTGCATTAATTGACCCCATACACAGATGGTTAAACAAAAATAATAATAAGAAGTCATAATCTGATTACTCAAAAAGCAGGAATAATCAAAATCAGTATCAACAAGAAACACTAATGTCAATTAGTTTATTATTTTTGAGGTATTCATTAATTTAATCATAATTTCAAATAACTTTTATTGTAAAACACTGATTGATGTAAACAATGCTCAGAATAGAGTACAGTACAGACAGGTACATAACAAGTGAGTTGTACAATTAGCTAAGGTGATTTTTATACACATTTTAATTTTATTACATCTTATTTTATATTGACATATTATAAAAAACAGCCAAAATCAAGTTTGCTGCTCTTATGTTATTCTTCCACCCCTGAGACAACAGTTAAATAAAACTATGAACATTTGTAACTAAATTATACTGGCATTTTAACTGAGTTTTATGAACATTAAGCTAAACACACAGTGTTTTGTGTCAGTGATTTAATAAGTTTTCTGTTCATTTGTGTGCTACATTATGTCCAGTTTTTTTATTTCATTATGAAAAACTTATTCAAAGTTATATACTGCACTTCAATACACAATGATTTAAGAAATAGAAAAATGTTATTTCAAAAACTACTAAACAAAAACCTAGCTTCTACTACACAATTTCAATTTTGAATAACAATGACTGTATGAAAATGAAAGCTACTACATACATGATGCAGTTATTTAAATTCTAATACATATTTACCACACCATGTTTTAAGTTTCTCTTTTTTTGGTTGTTGTAGTTATGCCACATATTCTGCAAACTGGTTGGCCATCTTCTATATTTCACTTTGCATCTTCTTCTTTTTTTGTAACAGAAATGCAGCCAAGCCAATGTTATATCCTCTTATTTGGAGGAGAAAATAGCTCCTCATATTCTGCTTTAGCAATGTTGAGTCATGTGACACCCATTTCCTATTATTAGTAGGTAACTTAAAATGTCAATAAGAGATTATTTTGAATACTTGTGATCGTAGTATTTCATATTTTTTAATTATTGTTTCATCCCTATTCCATAGTAGCTTATTTTTTCTCCTCAGACTTAATTTCCCTAAATCCCTGTATATATTTTTTTCATAATCTTTATATCTACAGAGAAAAATCTTCCACTTATAATTTATACTTTTATTCTTGAAAGTCTTTTTCACAACTGAATTATTTAAACTCTTGATTAAATTCCTTAAAAGCTTTGCCATAACAAAAACAGGGTGAGCAAATTGGTGCTGCAATAGGAATCAAACCTGAGACCCTCACCCCAAATCACCAAAGTTGAACAAGATACTTGAAGTAAAAAACAAAAAACTTAAAGCTAAAATTAAGAAAAGATAGCCCATAATGTATCTTTATGCTTAAAAACAAATAAATATAACAGTAATATTTTTGGTTACTTGGATAGTTGGCATAATTGAAGATACTAATAATCAGAAACATTAATTTCAATTAGTTGATTATTTTCCTGAGGATAAAGTTAATCATAATTTCAATTAATCAATTATTTGAATAATCAAAAACAGTAATAATTGGAAAGATTAATTTTGTTTAATTTAATCATAACTTTGATTAATCAATTAGCTTACATGACATTAATCAATGTAATTGCTGCTCATATGTAATCAATTAAATCATGAACCCTAGTTGAGGTATACAAAGACGTATTAATTTCCCTTGGAATAATGAAGTAAGTTCCACAAATTAGCAAGAAAATTGATAGTGAATGCTATGCAAAGTTCATCTATATTTCCCACTTTTAACTGAGTTGTGAGCATACAAAGATACCACACAAAAAGCAAATCAAGTAAAACAATTTTTATCTAACTCTTAAAGCAATCAAACTTCATGTATTTACTCAAGATGGTACTTTTACTGGAGGTTTTAAAGCTCTCAGAAACACTGATTGGAATTTCGTAAAGAATCTGTCCTTGACTGAAAAAACATAGCATTAGATACAGCAAACAATACTATTACTCTTCTTAAGTTGCATGCATCACCCACAAGACTACTGGTCATTCACTTACAAAACAAGACATGTTGGATTCTCTAGGTATCACCTGATTTGCCAGTCAAAAAGATCACTATCCACTGGTTCAACCTTACAGAAAGTTTCCACACAAGAAAACACGAGATACAACTGGTGAATGACAAAAGGAAAAAGGTTGACAGGGGAAAAGGAACCTAGTTACTTTGTGTTACAACTACATATACTTACATGTATGAAAATTTTGAAAAAATCTTATTTTAAACATATTGTATGGCTGCATATCACATAGTCAGTATTTACCTACGTTACGTATTTGCTTGTTTGTTTGTTTCCGGAAGAAATTATTTCCAAGAATCTTCAACGATACAAGTCCTTTCTTGATCAAACCAGTTTATTCAAACTTTTAGTTCACAGAAAGTTCCACAATCAGTATGTTTCTCATCACTTTAAATTTGACTTTTATAATACAAGCTATAAATCATAGCAGTTCACAGTCTTGATAACTTCACTCTTGATGAGCGCAAGACGTACACTTTATGGCTCACTCGAAACTAACAGAATCATAAATTACACGGAACTCAAAATAACTACTGCTCTCTTTTCATTTATATATACCTGCCATGATGGCTTTCCTCTGCCAGGCTTATATACTAACAAAGAGAGGCATCTCCAAAACACTCGGACTTCCCTGATCATTCAAGAAACTCATCATGTGTGCCAGCAGCATCACGTGACTTCCGCTATCGTAACACTGCCCCTTCCTTAGTATGGTTCGTTCTGAACAAAAGCCACTTACATTAAACAAATAGAAAATTAACAATAACTTAATTAAATGT
>NW_013667362.1:75812-77354 GCF_000517525.1 Limulus polyphemus | reverse complement strand
GTTCTTCACTTCGTTCCAACTGAAATGTCCTGGACCGCGATAATGCCAAAGCCTGTTGGCATGCACCACCTTTGGCTTACCTCGCTGACCACATTTTATTCGAAAAGTCACGTCTAAGAGACGATTTACTATGTCATATGGGCCTTCCCATGGAGAAGACAAGTTAGGGATTATACAACCACACCTTGTCTCCTGGTACAAAGCTGACTTCAGTAGATTTCTTATCATAACATAGCTTCATGGAATCAGCAGACGTTTTTAAGTTCGAATACACTTGATGGTGACTATCATCCTTTCAGATAACACTTTCACAAACTCTGGCACATTTTCAGGCAACTCTTCATAAGGTGGGCATCCTGTTATAAGATCCACTGGCAACTGAAGTTCCTGACTAAATATCAGCTTTGCTGGAGGGAGTAAGACATCCCAGTCATCTTGGCACCTATTACAAAACTTTGCCAATTCCTGTCCCAGTGTCCAATTGTACTTTTCTACCATCCCATTAGACTTCTGGAACAAGTGGCGTTTCTTGGGATGGAGTTTGAGGTTTGCTGCTTTCAAACACTTGAATACTTCCTCTAGCCAGGATACTTCCTCATCAAATGTTGCTGCAAACACAACGACATCATCCAGGTACGCTAGGGCTATCCTCCATTGTAGGCCTTCCAGTACTCTTTCCATCAGCCTCTCAAATGTTGCCGGAGCATTGCTAAGCCCGAATGGCATCACACAGTATTGCCAGAGACCTTGGAAATAACTAAATGCAGTCTTAGGTTTATCTGCTTCAGCCATTTTCACTTAATGGAAACGTGACTTTAAGCCCAGAGTTGAAAACACCTGGCTCCACTTAGGGCATCAAGAGTATCATCAATTCTTAGCAGTGGGTACGAGTCCTTTTTGGTAATACTGTTAAGAGCCCTGAAGTCCACACAGCAACGTTGGGTTCTGTCCTTCTTCTGGACAAACACGACAGGAGCTGACCATGGTCTATCTGATTTCTCGACTACCCCTTGTATAATTAGGCCATCCATGACCTTCTCCATATCTTGTTGTTTTGCTGGAGCTATTCTCCTTGGAGGGATCTTTATTGGACAGTGATTACCTGTGTTTATTCTGTGCTCTACAAGGTCTGAGCAGCCAAGGTCATGATCTCCTTTTGAAAAGCCGTCTGCATAATTCGCCAAAAGTTCCCTAACCTGAAGAGCCTGTGATGATGACAAATGGACTATGCTCTTCTTATAGAGGTCAGTTAAATGTTCTGGGAGAGGATGTCCCTTCTTTGTGGTCATAGTTCTTGCCTTAACATTGACTGGCTCTACCTCCTGGCACACACCCAACAATGCCCCTTCCTTAAGTGTCTGCGCGCATTTACAGAAATTGTCCACTGTTGTGGGTACTACTTGATGACCTGCCACAAGTCACCTTCCAATCTTCACATCTGCTGGCCTGGATGGGTCTTCCACTGCTTTCACAAGCATTGGGCTTTCTTGGGGATGTTCTTTTATTCTACCCCAAAATTATCTTCTCTGATATAGGGGATAT